>NC_057688.1:5278260-5382868 GCF_014466175.1 Vespula pensylvanica
GAAAGAGAGAGAGAGAGAGAGAGAGAGAGAGAGAGAGAGAGAGAGAGAGATGAAGAGCTGAAAAGATCGTTCGATGAGAAGAGAAAATCAGATAGGTGGATAAACGTTTCAAGTAATGCGACTGAAAGAGAAAAAGCAAATAAAAAGAAAAAAAAAAAAGAAAGATAGAGAAAGAGAAAGAGAACATTGCATCCCAATTTGCATAGGCAATTTGATTAATTCAGATTTTCTTTTTTGGATGGATTAAATCGTCTTTATATTTATTTGTCACGATTAAAATTTATTTTTCGATTAATATTTATTTTTATCATTTCTTTATTTGTATTTTTAAATATATGTATATATTTTTTTTTGTAGCAATATTAAATAATTGAATCCGTACGAAAGGGGTTCAATTGATGAAATTATTTCATACGAATGTTATGTCTATATTATTTTTTGTTCCTTTCAATGACATATATTTTAAATTGTCGAGAGTATCTCCATGATTCGACGATTTAATTTCGACTAATCAACTTTTTATTGACTTTCGAATTATATATTCTCTGCACGTGCCGTGTGTTATTGAAATCGAGAGAATGAAAAAATGGAGAACGAAAAAGAACATTTTTCTCGGATACTTGTTCGCCCGAATAAATCGATAACGACGAGATACAATAAGATTAAAATTATACATGAACGTTTCAAATTTTCAGATATGTTGTATTCTTTTTTCTTTTAATTTTTCTTTCTTTTTTAAACATTTTCCAATCTCGAATCGAGTAGATTTCATTACGTTGTCCTGAACGATCTCTCTCTCTCTCTCTTTCTCGCAGGCAAAGAATATTCAGAAAATAAGTATGTTGAGAATAAGTTAGAAATAACGACAATGAAGATCTTGCAAGATTTGTAAAGAAAATGATTGAAAAGCTTTTTACAAAAGGGAGATAATAGTTTGCGAGAATCGATAATCGAAAGGATGCACATGCGACAATGTGATGCTGCCATGTGACTTGAACGTTCGATGACGTTACGATCGTAGGACATATGTATATATCTCTATTATTTTGAAAGTCGATTAAATCGCAACAAGTCAATGTATACGAGACACATTGTATTCTATATATTAGATATAATATAGGACACACAATATATTCGTTAAATGATAATGTTAATGATAATGATGACATTTATGCATATAAACATTTTCATTGTTAATGATACTTTTGAAATCTAATGAAAATTATTTCATATTTTCTAACAGCATTTCTCTCGGCTATGTATATATATATATATGTATGTAACAGATAGATAGATATAATATATATATGGTTTAGTTAATTAGCTTTCAAGTTTTTATTAGATATATTTATGTACTTAAGGTATACTAGATATAGTTAATATAAAATAACGATTTTAACTAGATACGAAGTACATTTATCTCTTTTTTTCTCTCGCTCACAGGTGTACTGCTTTATCCAGCCTTTATCCTTGTTTCTCCTATACGGCAATGTAATTAATTTAACACGATCACCACGAGCGAGATTTTACCCCCTTCTTTTCATCCTACTCCCACCCCCTATCCCGCTCTCTCCCACCTCTCTCCCACCTCTCTCATAATTCATTCCAGGCCGCACAAACCCGGAGAAATTCTATCTCCCTTTTCGCTAGCCCCAAAATCCGATAGTTATTAATTTTCATTTGCGAGCATGATCATCTTGTTAACATATATGATATAAATAATAAAACGTTTACTTTATACTATATGAAAAGAATGATTCGATGAAAATTTTCACGAGGATTTTCTATCAGGATTTAGACAAAGTTAGAAAAAAAATATATATATATATGTAGAGAGAAAGAGAGAGAGAGAGAGAGAGAGAGAGAGAGAGAGAGAGGGTGAGAAAGGGAAGTGAGGGAGAAAGAGGAGATGAGTCCATGATTTGCATGGTTTCTCTATCAAGGTGATACGTCGGCTTGGTTGGTTCGTTGGTTGGTTGGTTGGTTGTATGTAAACAGAAAACGGGGATAGATCGATAGACGAGAATTAGTGAAAAGCGATGGAAGATAAAGAGCGACGCGACGTCCAATCGTTTACCTTCGTGAGACATCGACTCAGAACAGGATATGCTAGATCGTCGAGGAAGATAAACGAAAGGCATTCGCGTTCATTTAGTTTCTCCTTTATTTCTCTCTTTCTTCAAATCGAATCGAACCTTTATACGTAAGCTAAAGCCTTCCGGTCGATTGGAGAAAGACATCGAAAAGAAATAAAGAAACTAAATTACTAGACAGCGTGAAGTAAAAAAATTGTGTCGTTGATTCGAAAAAAATAAAAAAAGAAAAGAAAGGAAAAAGAAACGGGAAAAGAAAGAAAAAAGAAATATCATCTTTTATTCTCTCAGAATTAAAGTAAAATGAAAATTTGCGAAAGACAAATCTGTGACTTATAATATTATAACTAATAACTTACTTTTCTCATATTTTTCTCCTTTTCCCTTTCTTTATTTCTTTTCTTTGTTTCGTTTTTTTTTCTTTTCCTTTTCTTTCCTTTCTTGTCTTTTTTCTTTCTTTTTTTTTTCCTTCTTTGCTTACTCCTATTACTTTCACTCGAGCCAGCGACTCAGAAGATTTCCCTCGCGTCTACCGATCGGTTAATTGCTACCACGGTCGTCCGTACCATCTATGGTATGGTGTATAAAAGAGAAAGAGAGGAAGAGAGAGAGAAAGAGACAGAAAAGGTGAGAAAGCATGGGATAGAATGGGCTGCCGGTGTAAGATAACAATGTTAAAGCAAGGGAAAAGGGAAAAGCAAGACGCTCGGGATCGGCTCCTACGACGTGTAAGGTACAATCAATCAGAGTGAGTAAGAGATGCCTAGGTGGTATACGAAGGTGATGGACGGATATGTTGGACCCTCTTCGACCTCGGTCTGTGTCTTTTTCCGACCGTCTCTGGAAACGCATTAGTGTCACTTTTGAAAAAGAAAACTGCCACCCCTTTCTTCTTTCGGAAACGTCAAACATTCTTGAAATTTCTTATTATGTATAACGATTTATCGAGTATCAAACAATATACATTTAATGATCAGATCTATGTAAATTCATGTTGATCGATTCAATAAAAAAAAAAAAAAAGAAAAAATTAAAAGAGAAAAACAAGATGACTTTTTTTTCGAGAATAATTATTCTGAAAATAATCGAATTGGGGTCTTGAATATTATAATTAAAAATTACGTGTAATCTCCAAAAGTTATAATCAAGTTGCTCTGTATTTTTTAATAAAAAGAACTAGTTGAGTTCTTGGCGATATTTTGGAACGTTTTAGATAAACTCGCGAGAGGAAAAAGAAAACGAAGTTACATAATAAAATTCCAAATATTTTTTCGTTTCTAACGTGGAGGGTCAGGAAACTTCGTTCTCGTATGGTCGAGTTTTTAATCTTTATGGCGGCCATTGGAGATGAGAAACGTAATGCGACAGAAGCATTCAGTACTCCCATGACGACCTTACTATCGTCGGCCCTGTACATTTTCACGACTCGTATATCGTCTCTTACGAGAAACTGAGAGAGACTGAAAAAGAACAATGTTACGTCACCGTTGCCCTTTTCCTATGCCCTTTTACCCTCTCTATCTACCCTCTCGTTCCGATCTTTTCTTCATATTACACGACACGAATAATAAAAAAGAGAAAACTTGGAGAAAGTTACTAAGACTGTTGAATGATGATAGCTAAGCGGATATTGATCCGTATTTTAGAAGTTGGACACGTTTCTAAATGTTGAGCGAACGGTAATGAAACGACAAAAAAAAAGAACAAAAAAAATAAAAAAGGAAAAGAAAAGATTAATCGAAAAAATATTTTAATAATCTGAATAATAATACGCGTAAACGAGTGACTAAAAGAATGAACGAAATAGGAATATTTTTTCATAGGAATAAATAGTAATGTAAAAACCGATAAAATATCTTGCCAAGATTTCTCTCAGTTCATTGAAGATCAGCTAATTCTCACGAATTCGACTCGGGAGATTGGTTGTTCATCCTCCAAACTGTTTTCCGAAGGTCTGCTACCATTCCAAGCACGTATCCTCGATCATGTTCAACAATGGCCGTGGAGTATGTCGCGCTCATTGTAGTCGTAATAGACCGTAATCATTTTTCCTTTCGACATGGTGAAATACGTAGCCACGAATATCGTTCTTCTCTTTGAAGTCGAAAAGATTTTTATCATAGTAAATTTCTTGCTTGTATATTGTTATTTTAAATAAAAATAAAAATTGCTCTTTCGATCGAATAAAATATTAATATAAAAATGTATACTTATTCGATTATGTGTAGTTACGAAAAGTTCAAAAGAATTGATCAACTCGCGTGTAAAATAAAATGATTAATCTATGATTAGAGAGAAAGAGAAAGAGAAAAGGAAATTATAATTTCTTTTATAAATTTACTTTACATTAAAATTTTTTCTTCATTTTTTTATCAAACAAACTTTAATTTTCGTTAATGGAAATAGCGAAAAAAGGGGAGTGAAATTTTTGACCGGAAAATCAGTTTTTATTCGGGCTGTTAAACGCTATTATCACCTGCAATTCGAATCTACTACGTGAAAATACGATAGAATTTGAGAGAACAAAAGCTTGCGTGTCATTATCACGATTCTCGCTCTACTTATCTCTGACGCATAACTGGGTGTGTTACGACGCACCAAGGAACAGACACTCGATTTTCCTTATTATCTCGAAAATCGATCTCGATTGTGACCGAGAACGCTTTTCGATTGAACGTATCATGATATCAAATAGTATACGACAGAATACATAAAACATTTTCCAATCATTTTAATTATAAAAAAACAAATGAAATAAATTATTATCACAATAAAATTGACAAAACGGCAATAGAAAGTGAAATAAAAACGAGAACAATAACGAAACGTAAGAATAAAAAGGAATACAATAAGCAATAAAACCGGGTAAAAATAAAGGCAACTTTAGTGTCTAGGGATTATCGAGCGTTTCGAAAAAGAAATAAAGGTAGATAGAAAGAACGATCGTTTCATGATTAGGCTGAGAAACTTTGCTCGAAGAAGATTCTTCTTTTCCCTCCGAAATCCTAGGAAAGTAGTGTCAGACGAGAGGAATAGAGAAAAAATAAAGGGGAACTTTAGGAGTACAAAAATAAAAGGGACGGTCGGAGTGCTGACACCACCCTATGTGCACGCGTGTCGTATTAAAACTTTTCTTGCCCTTTTATACTTTGTTTCGCCCTATCGTTCGATACGTTATGTATGTGTGTATATGTGTGTGTATTTTCTCCCTTACTGATCTGTCGAATGCTCCGATTGGACATTACCAGCCATACAAAATATTACTTACATGAAATATCATTGATCTTATAAGTCGTAATACTTAATACGGAAAAAGTAGCATAAAAATTTAATTAAATCTTTTCCTAGCTGATTATTGATGACTATGACGATGACGATAACGATGACGATGACGACGACGACGACGACGACGATGACGACGACGACGACGACGACGATGACGACGACTATGACGACGACGACGACGATGATAATGATGATAATGATTTTTATGCGGAGTTCGAATAAAGGGCAGAAGGAAGGAAGATTGTGAAAGGTAACGACGGTCTTTTTAGACAACGATCGGAAAGGAATTTCATAAGATCGGAGCTTTTACGAGGGATTGAAACGTTCGTAGGAGGAGAAAGAGTAAGAGAGAGAGATAAAGAAAGATAGATAGAAAAAGAGAGAGAGAGAGAGAGAAAGAAAGTTTATTATGTACTCTGGTTTGACGTCACTCATAAGAGCAGTCCGTCGGTATATACATAGATATACGTGTGTTTGTGTGCGTCTCTATGTGTGCTTCTGTACTCCTTGGTAAGAGCATTTAATTGCGAGGGCAAAATGAATCGCTCGGTCGGAGAATATGTATACAGCCTAAAAGCGAGAGGCTCGAGAGAAAATGAGGAGAGGGATCGTAGAGAGGTCTGCGTTGCCGTTAACGATTTTTTTTTTTCCCAAGACGAAGCGACAACAGTTTATTCGAATAAACGCACCGATGATATATATATATATATATATATATATATATATTTCTCTCTCTCAAGTTTTTCCTCTCTGACTTTTTTCTCCTATGTAATACATCATATAAAAAATTATTAAATTTCCTTATAATCTACACTCTATTTCATAAACAAATCGAATGGCAAATCTATTAATATTCCCAATAAATTCTAATTAAGAAGAGATTAAATTTGTATTTGAAAATATTAGAACTCTCTCGTCGTTACCTTCTCTCGTTACAAGCATATTAACTTTATATATCTAAGGTCGGTCTTTAAATTATAAAGGATTAGAAATGTATCGGGTAACGATATAGTTCGTTCGTTCCAAAAGGATGGTCCATATTGAGAAAGGAGGGTGGAAGGAACGAAAAGGGCGCGCTTTTGGGCTCGTCGACATCGAAGACGGCCTCGAGCTTCCGATATTGATCCACGTTTCGGCAACACAGAACTAGTCCTTCGGCAGTTTTCTTCTTCTTCTTCTTCTTCTTCTTCTTCTTTCGAAATCCTGCTCTTACCTCACCTCTTCACCCCTATTCGTTCATCTCTTTCTAATACTCGTATACTTCTTTTCTCTAGCAGCCCACTTACTAAAAGAGGAAAAGAGAGAGAGAGAGAGAGAGAGAGAGAGAGAGAGAGAGAGAGAGAAAGAGAGAAAAAAGAAAGTGTCGACTTTCAGTTATATATTTCCACTTTTCTACAGCTCGAACCCTAAACAACGCTTTCTCTCCTTTATCCAGCGATCTCTTTCTCTCTCGTTCATTCTTACTTGCTCTAAAACCCTTTACTACAAGTCCCGCAATCAGATAAATCGAGTCGTGCACCATCCTTCTTTTCTTTACTTTGATCCTCCGTTTTACTTCCGTACGAAACGTGATATCGAGAAAAATGGACATCTTCGTAAATCGTCTCGCATCTACAATATAACATCGTTTATATCGCACCGAGCTTTTCATCTTTCCTTTTCATTTTAACTCTCTTATACCTTTCTTCTTCTTCTTCTTCTTCTTCTTCTTCTTCTTCTTCTTCTCTATCAGTATTTCTATGATATTTTTAAAAAAAACTTCGTGATTCCAAAATTTCATCGATCTTCTTCGTACTAGTAGATATATTCTTTGTAACTATTGACTGACCATGTATATTGATATCACACCGATGCCATTTTATTTTTATCAAAATTAACAAAGTTTTCGCCATTCGAAATATTTGAAATATCTCGATCATCCTTTATATTGTATATGTATTGTATATATCTATATAGAACCATGATCGAAACTCTCAAACCGGTTGAAAGCGCTACTCGATCATCAGTAGTATAGTCAGTTATTGGTCAGGCACGTACTCAACGTGGATACGCTTGCACGACTCTTGATATTTCGAAAGTCTCAACCGATAATAATCGGGAATATCGCGAGTCGTAGGTTGTCCGCACGTTCGACCGAGAGTCATATTATGGGAGAACATATATTTCCAGAATGAAACTTCTTTCTAAGTCTTTTATTCTAGCTTTAGTTTCTACGAAGAAGAAATCGATATTTTCGATAACTAAGCTTAACGATAAAAGTTAAATCATTATCAGAATAAAAGTTATCTTTTCTTTTTTTTCTTTCTCTTTTTTTTCTTCTTTTTCTTTTTAATGCAACATTATCAACAAATTATTACCTCGAATTTCTAATGATATCATTAGAGAAAAAAATCAAATTAAAAAAAAAAAAGAAAAGAAAAAGAAAAAAGAAAAAATAAGACAAAGAAAAAAGAAAAGAAGAATCTAATTGCAATTAAAATTGCAAAGAAATTATATTAGAGATTAGTTTACTTGGAAATGATGAAAATCACGCGGCGTCGTTCTAAGTTGCTACGCATGATATATTCGAATTCTCATATCGATTTCTAAGCTTTCATTCGAGGAACACGTGATACGAGCGCTTGGAATCGGAATTCGTAGGAAGTGTATCGAATAAACTGCAAGTACAGTGATAGGGAGCCAGGATATGTTGGACGAAGGCCCAGTTTTTCTCCTCTTCTACTTCTTGAAAAGAAAAGAGAAAAAGAGGAAAATAGAAAGAGAGAGAGAGAGAGAGAGAGAGAGAGAAGAGAAACCTCAGCGCAAAATGCACGAAGTTAAGCCCGTAAAGGAATTCCCTAGTGTTTTTCAATTTCGATATATGGATCTACTTGTTTTCTTCGAGAATTCCGTTGGTGCATCCACCCTCGTTCTTCGCCATCCCCAACCCCTCTAACCATCCGACATAGAGCACAGGAACTCTTGCCTGGTTCGAATCGTGACATAAAAAGAAGAAAAAGTTCGATTTGGTACTCGAATGAAGAGATATATATATATATATATATATATATATATATATATATAGAGAGAGAGAGAGAGAGAGAGAGAGAAAGTGTAAGAAAAAGAAAGAAGAGAAAGAGAAAGAAAGAGAAAGAATGGACACAAGAATAACAGATAGTTATTCGAGAGTGGTATGCGACTGTCGATTCGTTCCAAGTCACGTGGCTTCTTTTCTTGATTGTCGAAAAGCTGCTTGGCGAGTGAACACTTTTTCGACTGAAATTTATATCTCTGGATAGCATCTATACCGTGTTTAATATAAATTAAGAAGATTAAGTAACGTTACTGCTGTTGTGTGTGTGTGTATGCGTGTGTGTATATAGACTATGTTAAATTATAATTACTCGAATTTCGAAATTGAACGATATAGTTTTACAATTAATGTTTAACATTTTATTATAAATTTCAACACACCCTCTCCACTTGTATTTATAACGTATAATCGCTAAATAATCGTTGTTATCGTATAATAATAAAGTCGAATTGCCAGAGTAGATCGAAATGATCAAATAAATAAATAAATACATATATGTATATATATATCCGAGGCAAAATATGAAACACGTAATAATTTAAAAATGATGATATACTTTTTGAATTGTCGAACGATCAACTGCTCGAATTCTCTCGTATAATTTCGATGAATCTGCGATTTACGTGTATAACGAGCTTCCCTGCATATCGACGAGTCGAGTGGTGAGTACGGCCCCGTGAGCAACGAGATAGAGAGACAGAGACAGAGCGAGAGAAAGACAGAGAGAGAGAGAGAGAGAGAGAAAGAGAGAGAGAGAAGACTATCTCGCTATTGATTGCGCCTTGCAACCTGTCGCACTCATCCCCACCGATCCCCTCATTCCATCCCTAATTTCACCCTCTTCGACCCCTCCTTGGCCTCTCCTCGGCCCTCCTCCTGTACAACGGAGCCTATTTTTGCTTGGCTATCGTGAAACGCTAAGACGTTCTTTCTAACCCTCCCTTAGTCCTCTCCACCCTATCCCACCCCATCCCACTCCTCATCTCTTTTGACGTCAATTTCGTTAATTATTTCGAGCGAAGAAACCGCAGCTTTTGCGATCGGATTTCGTGAGCATGATCAATCGTGATCACCGTTTTACGATTCGAATAAATTTTTATGAAGATTTCGTTTATTAAAATTTATAGAATTATTAATATCTTTATAAATTGATAAATAATATATTAATTTGATTATAGGTATTGCGTTAAGTGTTATTTGTATAAAAGAAAGTTGGAGAGAAATTTGTTTGATATGACAGGAGACAAGAACGAAGAATGATCCGCTTGGAAATTTGGGAAACACATAGGCTTCGAAATAGAAATTAGCAAGCCGTTACGCGTCGACGCTATTAATACGTAATTAGATGGCAATTTGTCAAATTGGACAGGATCGGAGAATATGAGATTTTAGAAATCGTTTATAACTATTCGTTGTCTAGTTTTATATCTATCAATTGTGGATATTTTTTTTTTTTAATCGTTTAACCTTTTCTTTCTAATCGTACAATTATACGATGAATGATTCGAATCTATCAATAGATGAATTAAAAGTAAAAAAGTTTGAACGAAGGAGATTAATCGATGTTGAATTTATAATTAAGTGACCCTCATTTAAAACAAATCAAAGAAAAATGTTCAATGAGAGGTGATATTCGCTCCTAATTCTTCTCTCTTTCTCTCTTTTTTACTCTCTCTCTCTCTCTCTCTCTCTCTCTCTCTCTCTCTCTCTCTCTCTCTCTCTCTCTCTCTCTCTCTCTCTCTCTCTCTATTTCTCTATCTGTTTTCGTTGTTCTATTTATTTATTCTTTTTTTTTTATATTGCATTTAGAAAAATCCCTCGTAAATCTCATTCGCAATAACTTTGTCGAACCGTAATTGAACTGGTCGTAAATTAAAGGTAAACTTTTAGTGGTGACAACATTCAACTTTAACTCGATACAACTATAAAACATTATTTGTATCATATTAATGTGATAATATATAATACATGGAATGTTTAAAGGGATCTATAATAAATTAGATGTTACATATTAAAAAATTTCATAAATTAATGATTTAAGAAATACTCTTTTAGCAAATCTCTTTATATACATCGATTATAAATGTTTAAATTCAGATTAGCGAAAAGTTTCATAAGCTCCTCAAGTCCTGTAAAATTTTTGTTAAACATCTTGTACAGTCTCTGGAAAATGTAGAATATACCTACGCGAAGAAGCGCAAAGAAAGTGAATAATTGATTAGTGAGTCTCGTGGGGCAACTTAGTTGCTTGGAATGGGAGAGAGGTGTCGTGTCGTGATCGTAAGAAGAAGTTGGAATGGACTTCCGTCGGAACGGAATGATAAACGAGGAAATAAATTCTTAAAAGTAAGCGTAAATCGTAGATTATCACAATCTGAAAGAGATTTTTCTTCTTTTTCGTTCTATACGAAAAAAAAAAAAAAATCTTGTAAGTATGACCAATTGGAAATTGATTACTTTGTTACAAAATTATTCAAATAAAACGGATTAATGTACGAGAAATCATAAGATTTATATATAAAAATCAAAAAAAAAAAAAATTAATAATACTATAAAATGTAACAATATGTGTGTGTATGCATAAAAAGAAAAAAATAAATAGTAAATAATTATCAAGACTGATCGAGTTAAACATATTTTATGGTTCAATTAAATAAACACGAATAAAAAATAATTTTTAATTGATCAAGACAAGACAATGAATACGTCATAAAGAAAATCAGAATACGTGAGCGTATATGCAACTCTTGCATACGAGATAGAGGCGTGGTAGAGTGCACGCGGAATTCCAGGGTCGATCGAGGGAGAGTGGTGGGGTGCGAAGGGATGGAAGAGAAGTGGTCGACGTCTGCGTGCGACAGGCCGCAACTCCATATACGCATCGTTAATATGCAGCAGTAAGCCGAGTGACACTTGGACGGCGATTCGATGACACGCGAAAGGGACAACAGCGAGACTGGATTGTTATCACCTAGATAAATAAATAAACCAATCCTTACGAGCAGACTTTATCGATAATATTTACTTATTTCCAAAAAAGTTTAATGGAGCGATGTGATTCGAGAAATCCAATTGTTGATTAAATAAAATATAACGAATGGGTACATGATATCGTTTACGTAACGAAAAAAACAAATTTTAAACAAATGCATCTATCTAATTCACTTAACTCACTCTTCTTGTCTTTTTCCTTTTTTATCTCTTTAAAGAAAAAATATGAAACTCTGATAAAAACGAATGACTTATCGGAAAATCGATCGACAAATTTACGAGAAACGATAGTTCGATTATTTACAACTTTAACTTCCATGTATACGCTTAGGTATACATAGGTATATACATCACATATATATGTACTCATGGTAGAGAGGAGAAAACTGCAGGTTGCAGGGATATTAACTACTCTAGTGTCACTGCACCGGCTCATCCATGGTAACGTAACTCTAACGTAGGAAAAATGTTGCTTCTGCAAACTGTAACCCTTTTACCGCTACAGAGATACGTAATTGGAAGGCGTTTTTACATTGATTATGCTAAAGATATACTTATAGAAGAGAACTTAGTTTTCACGCTTAAACTCTTTTCTTTCAACTTTTCTTCACGATTTATAAGATTTATTTTTTTTTGTTCTTTTCCTAGAAATCGGAACGGGAAGTTTAAAAACAAAAAAAGGAAGTTTTACAAAAAAAAAAATTGGAAATTTTGGGATTCGGTCGATCGAACGATCGACTATCAGGTGAAGATGAGTTATATTGTAATTGCACTAGCACGTTCGTTCTTTGAATGACGTTTCACAATCCGCTAGACCGCGGACACGCGCGAAATTGTCACCGTAGCAAAATTACATGAGAGAGAGAGAGAGAGAGAGAGAGTGGGAGAGAGAGCTCTGAAACGTATCCAATAACTGTGCTGGTCCATACGGATGTTCCACCGGCAGCTGTTCGAGCCATGCGAATGAAATTCTCACCCCTTCGTCCGGTTCCCCCTCGTCTCACCCTTACAAGGATCAACTTGTCGTCGACTTTTTGCGTTCTACTTTTTTCTGTTCTTTTTCTTTTTTTCTAAATCATATTTTCACCGATGAAAGCGACAGTGATTGTACTTTCCGACCAATTTTTCCGAACTACAGTGAAACGTTCGTTCGTTCGTTCGGTAAAATGATTTTTAAAATAAATTTGGAAGTTTTGTCTGCTGGCGATAGCTATTCCATTTTTATTTTCTCGCTCTCTCTCTCTCTCTCTCTCTCTCTCTTTTTTTACAAATAGAATGACTTTTCGCTAAATTTTCTGTCACGAAATGAAATAGAAAATTCAGCGAATTTCTTCGTTTTTTTATTATTTTTTTTTTTCAGAATACATTATAAATTTTTATTAGGGTATATTATTGAAACGATCATGTAAGTAATAATCATTGAAGGCTTCTATACATGTTCGCAAATAATTTGATTAGATTTACATTCTTGTAGTAAGACAAAGGGGAATTGTGGATAGGTATAATCATGATTATCGATAGTCAAAATCAAACGTTACAATTGCTTTCATTGTGCGACACCCAAAGAGAAACAGGCAAACGTAGAGAGCGTTAGTATGTAAACAGTCATCTGTCTATACGTAGCCTGATCGAGAACGGAGATTAATGAACCAGCCAACTTTGCTCTGTGCTCCTTTGACCATCGATTAATCTCTTGCATTAGTGCCTGAATCTACGTTAAGAGATAACGACTGCTTTCTGGCAGTGACTCTTAAGTAAAACTATGATCATTAAATCTATTCGTAAGATCCTTTCTGAATAATATTTTGCAAGAGAAGAAGAAGATCAAAGCAATCTAAATAAGAAAAGAAAAAAAAAAAAAAAAAAGAAAACAAAAAGAATATAAGATTCTCTAATTCTTTCCTCACGAAATTTTGAAAACGGATCGAATCACTGAAAAATAATGATACCTAATTCATTATTATCTTAACTATCAATGCAATAATCTTTATATATCAAATACGTTCGTCCGATGTCATGTCTTAAAGCGAAGAAAACTAAACTTTTAAAGTGACAATCTCAATAATGGTTTTAGATGAGAATCAGTTCATAACAAGACTTTATGTGGGCCATTACATGTTTGTAGGTATACGTACGTACCTACATATGTGTTAGATAGATAGAAGGAGAGAAGTTGGCCGATGCCAAGCCGAAGATAGATGCAATTATTTGTGGTAAGATGATCTCAATTAAGGGTGCCACAGCCTAGCTTATACGTTTATCCACCTCGGTTTATATCAAACTCTATCTACCCCCTCTCTCTCTTTCTCTATCTATCTATCTATCTATCTATCTATTTTCCCTCCTTGAATCCACTATGTCGCATCAGCACTAGAACGACTTTCCGTCGCCTTGCAGAGTCTTTCGTGGAAAGAGGAGAGAGAAGGATGATAGTGGGGGTAAGGTGCCACGAGGCACGAGATTACAACGAGCGGATATGTCGTTGTAACTCGATCGACGGCACCTTAATCTCGCATAAATTTCAACGAAACTCGATAAATAGCTCCTGCATAGCACTTCGTCGTCGTCGTCGTCATCGTCATCGTCATCGTTATATATCGATCGTCATCGATTTTATAATTTACATGGAATCGTCGGCATTTTGACTATCAATAGATAGATTACAATTTAATAAATATCATTTGGAAATAGTTTCCTTCCTTCTTTTTCTTTTTTCTTTTTTTTTTTTTTTTTTAAGAGATTGGATAATTCGAGATTTATATAAGAAGAAATACAAAGGCTCTCTTGATCTTTTCCGATCTACGATGGTCAATGACCTATGAAGATCAAACTAATTGTAATATTTTCCTGGTTAGAAGACATTTATACATCAACAATACATCATTTTCTATTTGCCTAGCGATAGCTGCATGGCATATCAGGGTGATTGAAATCACACGGGTGTCGATTTCATTTGACTTTCGTGTGTGTTGGATACGAAAATTCGATAACCTAGGAACTCTCGTGTTCGAACGAGGTGATATGCTCGTAAAGCCGCGATAGAGGAAAATATAAATGTTTTGTCAACGAGCAAAGTCATTAATCGATTTTGGTCTTCCTCGACGAACGATCGATATTCGTTTTATCTATATTTTTATTTTTAATGTGATCGATTTAACGGGTATTTGTATAAATTAATTTTACGAAAACGAGTGAGGAAAGAAACATAGATAGACTAGGTATATTTAACAAGATCGTAGAACGATATATATATTATATATATGTGTGTATATATATATATATGTGTATATATATATATGTATATATATATGTTAATAAAAGAAGAGTATATTGACAAATATAACAACGGGTCACCTATGTATTGATACGAGGAAGATGATGGTAATAAAATAACTGGTAATAACTCCAGATAAGAATACATTTAAATCGATATGGAGCAACGTCTACTCCTCACGTTAATGTCTGTGCCTAATGCGATAACTTACTAACAGATTCTTTCTACTTATTTCAATCTCCAGTTCAAATTTAAACTCCTTCGAGACGATTCACTTTAGAGAAAAGCGCCGGTCTACTTTGCTAAGAATGGACCAAGTCGATTTTCTCGAACGAAGGATCCTTCAAAAATGGAGGACATGTGGATGAAGAAGATAAAGGAATCTCGACTTGACCTCTGCCATATTCTCTAAGCTATAACGCTGACTTATATTCGAGATGTCGAAAAAGATGTCGGCCTTTTTACGTGGACGTAGGTATTTCTTGAAATAGACGATGGATGGTTTCGTTATGACAGAACCAATGACGTTTCTCCGGAGAGTTCTTCGTCAATCTTCAATGAGAATCATTGGGAGCCAAGATTATCTTCGAAGCGACAAGAAAAAATATATTCTAAATCGGTACTTATAATGATCGAAAAGATAGTGGACAAATAAATGTCAATATCCTGTGATTTATTGAATTCGTTTGAAATAGTCTTATCATAATCGCGTAACAATGAAAGAAAGAAGATATATCAAAAAGAATGGCAAATCAATCGATGAAAATTTGAGCTGTTAATAAAGAAGCTTCGCGAATGCAAGTGCGTATCTCTGGTGTCCAAAGTCGATCGCCAACGTCGACAATACCATGCTGATGTGTATATGAAAAGCGAACTGCAAAGCGGACATGTCGATATAGCATAATTGGAAATAGTTCTGACATTCGCTGAATGAGCTACTCCGGGAGAGCAATTTATAAACTGGTCTTTATCAGCCAAACGAGAAACAGCCGTTCGTTAATTCATTTGCCGACGAAGTGCCACTTTCCAGGGCACACCGGTGATTTCCATTCTCACAATCAGCGTGGAAATTAGATTCGGCCTGGGTAGACGCGATCATTATAGATGAGGGGCCACACCGAATGGAAGGATGGTCTCCTTCGACGAATTACAAACTTCGGGATGGATAGAGAGGGAGCGAAAAAGAGAAAGAGCGAGATCTAAACTTTTCGTTGGAAGAGTTCTTGCTATTTGCCTACAGATTTAGCAACATCGAGAAACTCAAATATGTATACACATCTGGAATCTTGGAATCTTATGATTCTTGTAGATCTTCTAGATCTATAGAAACGTACAGATGTTAGTGTAAGGGAGTAAACATGTTCGTTCCCATAGGGATTCTCAGAAAGGCTAGATTTTTACTCTTTCCAAGAAAACATATGAAATAATAGTAAGAGTGAAAGAACTTTTTATACCTTGCAGTGGTTGCAATTGTGGATGACCGAGTACGGCTGGGCACAGTCGTAGCGCGCCAGGACTTCCTCAAACTCGCAGTGTAATCTGGCGGCGAGCCTGTCGACGAGCAACAGCTTCTCCAAAGCATCGGCGCATTTCCGGCCGCCATTTAGCACGTCCTCGAGCGGGCCTCCCTTACCAGGCGCCAGGGCGTTGACCACCGCGTGTTCGCAGCAATGCCGCAGACGCAACCCACTCATGAACCAATATCGATTCTCCCTTGGGGTTAAAAAACTTTCCGTACTGGCCCGGCCGAAATCGTCCCGACAGATGTCTCTCTTGTGCGACTCCTCGAGATAAAAAAGGCACTGTTCCGGAACCGCCCGCTCGCCATCATCGGGCTTGGCTCGATCGCGCTCCTCATCGTCGTTGTCCTTGTAGTTCCTTTTTCTTTCCTTCGCTAGCTCCTTCGCTTCGCCATGAAGATCGTTATCACTTATCCCTTTCTTCCTTGCCCTCATCTTATATTCCATAGCTTGTAGCTTCTTGATAACTTGGACGAAACCAGCTTCGGGCTTGTTTCCTTGCGATTCTGATGCGCATGCACCTGGACAGATCTTTGGAACTTCCGGTGGACCACAGCTACCCTGAAGATCGGCCGGCGCTGGACCCGCCAGATCGCAGGCCGACAGCCAAGGATTTATCTGGTTCACCTCCCAAGCGTATTCGTTGTAAGGATGCGCGTCAGTGATCTCAGGGATAGCCTGCTGATCCTGATAAAACTCTTCCATTTCCATTTGTTGAGCTTTCGAGTCTGCCTCCTGGCGATAGCGACGTTGATCGTCCTCGTCGCTTCGAATATATTGTTGCGCCGCGTCGTTGGACGATGAGGACAACGGTGAGCCTCTCGGCGCCGTTTTGTTGTTGTTGCTGTTGTGGTGGTTGTTCCTATTATTTCTATCGCTGTCGTTTCGTTCCCGTATGAGATTCGCACCGCTGCTGAGGGCAGCCGCCTTTTGCCCAAAGCCAGCCGAGGATGGATGTTGGCTCGAACTGTTGCTCGAGCACAACAACGGCCACGTCAGGAGGTACAGGAGAAGGAGCAGTCCGTAATTCCTGCCGCGACGAGGCAGCTGTTGCTGCTGCTGTTGGTGGTGATGGTGGTGATAGGGGTGGCGGTGCTGTTGGTGATGCTGTTGCTGTTGTTGTTGACGTTGTTGCTCCTGGCATCGGCGATGTGCGATTCTCGAATTACTGTCCTCGAGAACGATCCTAAGATTCGCGTTAGATTCGTTCGACCAGTTTCCTTCTCTCCGACTAAGAGTCGACTGTGGAAATCCATCAGGATACTCGTTGTTTCCTTGAGTTTCTCTTCCTTTTCTTCTCTTTCTTTCACGCTCAAAGTCAAAGTCGTCGACGACGACTCTTTCTCGTTCTTCGAAGCTATCGCTTCGATCCTCTTCTTGTTGAAGACGATAGCTGGAAGACTCTCTATTCTTATTAGCGTTCGATAAATGAGCCGATGCACCGCGATCGACGACGGTTGCGTCGTCAGTTCCGATTCCGTTTCCACTATTTTCGATAGTCCACGAGTGACATCGCGTAGCATCGATCTCGATCGTCGACGAGGGTTCGACGAATACGTCCATCGCCGGCCGTCGGCACGACGATATGTTCTCTGTTTCGTCCTCGTCATCGTCATCGTCATTAAAGGCAGTGTTAGCAAGCACATCGAGAGAAGAAGAAGTACCCGTGAGAAAGATCGCACTGTTCGCGAATCCATTTGACGCGGGATAAGAGCGTACCGAGAATCGTTCGACGGTGTAACCACGCAGAAAGATTCGATCGTTGAAAAGAGATGATCTTCTACGGCGTCCAGCGAGTCCCCTTTTCTTTCTCGACTGGGAGGTAGGAGCAACAGCCCATCGTCGTCGTTGTGGTCGCGTCGCTGAGAGCCGATCCGTTCGGCGTTCTCCCTGCTCGGCTTCCAAGGTCGGTGTGACCGCGTGATAACGCGCGCGCACCACACTGCGGAAAGGAGGGTGGCGAGAGGCGCGAAAGGCAGTGGCGTTTCTAGCTGCTGGCCCGTCCTCGTGTTCTCCGTGCAGCTGCTGTCTTCGACGCCGACGACGTCGCCGTCGTTGATGTTGTTGTTGTTGTTGTTGTTGTTGTTGTTGTTGTTGTTGTTGTTGTTGTTGTTGTTGTTGTTGTTGTTGTTGTTGTTGCTGCTGCTGTTGCTGCTGTTGTTGTTGTCGGCGATGATGCTGATGCCGATGATGTCGTTGACGTTGCCGCTCGGCGATAACGACGTTACCACGTCGTTCTTGTTTAGGGGTTGCGATTCGACGAAAGAGAGAACAACAACGATAGACGACGCGGGACTCCTCGTCGTCCTCCTCCTCCGTCTTCTTCTTCTTCCTCTTCCTCTTTCCTCTCGTCGTCGTGGGTGGTCCCGTGAGTCCGGGCGAGTCGAGCCGCATGGACACGAGATCGGGGACTCTAACGTCCCCGTGTTCTCCACGTCGTTCTCGTCGTTGCTGAGACTCCCCAATGATGCTTCCGAAGAAGTCCTCCTTCCTTTCCTCCGTCCACCGATCGAAACGAGGATCGGCGAGGAAGCGAGAACGTACGTGAGGCGATAACGTAGGCGATAACGATATAAACGATGATAAGAGGAAGGAGTCGTGGCGAACTCGCGCGGACAATCCGTGCTGGGGTCGCGTGTTCCTTGCTGCAGGGGGCCCCGCATCGCTGCCACCAAGGCCTAAGCCCGCTTCTTCTCCCGCGGCTAAGCTGCGTCCTTCCGCTGCCGCCGAGCTCGCCACCGACCTCGCCACCGGCCTCGCCACCGAAAGTAAACGAGCTAAGCGTATTCCTCGTACTTTTTCTACTCCTACTCCTGCTCCAACTTCTTCTTCTCTCTCCTTCCCTTTGGTCAACGGTGCTCTCAGCCCCGCTCGAAAGTATCCCGGTGCCGTTAGCCAGCTTCGAGGACTCGTTCGAACGGTCCGGGTTAGCGGGGCCCTTAGAAGTTCCCCTGGGCCAGCAACCGCGAGTTTCTTCGTCCGTAAATAGGGACGACGATAGCTGCGGGAGGAACGGCACTGCCGAGTACCACCACCAACACGGTAACGATCGAGCTCGTGGTAATCGCGACTGCCGTGGCAGCCACCGTCGTAACGACAACGAGGACTGATTCGGGTAAGGCTGATAAAGGCGGGAAAAAGGCAGGATGATCGTGGATAATGCGTCGTCGTTCGTCGGTGATACCTTTCGTCTCTTCCTTCTGACACGCCACCTGGCCGAACACCGAGACCACCGTCCTCGAAGCACCACCTTTCTCGTCTTCTTTCTTCTCCACTTCCTTCTCCTCCGACTTCTCGTCCTTCTTCTTCTCTTCCTTCTCTCCCTGTAGTTTGTCGCTCGCGTGAACGTGCCACCGGGTCGAGCGAGTCTCTTCGTACGAACGTCGAGCGTGGGGAAACGTCGAACAACGACGACTCTGACGACAGGAGTTCTCGAGCGGCGAAAGCGCACGAACGCCGTCCTCGTAGTCCCCCTGCCGAGGCTCGCGAGCTCCCGATACGGGACACCGAGGTTCATGCTGCATCCTGCACGCGAGGCTATGCGCCCTCCTCCTCCCCCTCTTGCTCCTCCTCCTCTTCCACCGCCTCCACCACCACCAACACCTCCTCTTCCTCTCCGCTACGACTACTCGCACGTTTCTGTCCTCCTCCTCCTCCTGCCCCTCTTTCTCCTCCTCCTTCTCCTCTTCGTCGTCTTCGTCCTCGTCGTCAACGATGATCACGGCCGGTGCCGGCACGATTGCGAGCACCACCACCACCACCGTGACGAACTTAACGACGAACTCGACTCTCGAGACCTCATGGACACACCCCCGTGCGAAAACTACCTCCTCGGCTTCTTATTCTTTTTCTTCTTCTTCTTCTTTCTCTTCGATCTTCTTACACACCTTCGACTTTTACCTTCTTACTCCGATTGATCCTTCCTTGACCACAGCTATCACACTTATCCCGACCACCTAATATCTTTTCATCCGATACACAAATACGTTCCCCTTTACAGCTGCGATAGCGAAAAGAGAAATATGCATTGAAAAATAGGCGCGTGTCGCGGCTCCCTTTTAGATTGAAAAGAAAAAGAGAGAGAGGGGGAAGAGAAAGAGGGATAGAGAGTGATAGAAAGGGAAAAAAGAGGGAGGGGAGGGAGAGAGATGGAAGGGAAAAAAAAGAAAGTGAGGTTAGGGCGCACTTCACTTGCACTCGCGCTATACTACACCCGGATCGCGATGGCACGCACGAAGATGCGCGCGGGCGCGCGCGCACGCCTCTTTTCCACTCGGTGAGCAGCCCTTAAAGAGCTCGATTTTTGCAGGAAAACGAACTTTCGACCGTATCGTCGAGCAGGGATCATGGATATATTTTTTGGTCGCGGTAGTGTATAACACGCTAGTAGCTTCCTTTGCCCGAGAATGATTACGCGACGAAACACGCGGCTGTCGAATCGGCTGTCACGAGGAACGGACGAAGAGACGGTCCCTGCTCGATCGTTCCTCCTTAACTCCTCCGCTTCTCCGCGCACCCAGAATGGGAACGGTCGTTCCAGGAACTAGAACCCCTCGCAGCCTCGTTCGTCCTACTTTTCTCTCTCTATCTTGCTCGCTCGTTCGCTTGCTTCCTCGCTCGCTCACTCGTACACACTTTCACGTACGAGACTCTATCTTTATTTCTTTCGTTTTGTCTGATCCTTGTAACCGTTTAACCACTTGCTCGACCAGAAGGATTGTTAGAAAGCGTCTCGTCCAAATTCGACGAGTCGACGAACGCGAGATCGTCGACGACGCCGTCGTCGACATTGACGACGACGACGACGGCGACGGCGACGGCGTCGGCGATGCTGGTCCGGCCAATTTTTGGCACGACGTTAAAGGGATACGACAACAAAGGAATCTCGTACACGTTTTGTTGTGTTCAGAAAGAGGACCACGGCGTCGGTGACGTAGGAAGCAGGTGGAAGAAACTGGCCAAAGGGGTTGGTCGATGCGCTGGAGGAGGGAGAAAGGAGAAAAGGAGGGTGCGTCCGCGACGTTTAAGAGGAGCCACGGCGAATCCACTTTTCGCACTTCGATTAGAGTGTGTGTGAATATGTGTGCGTATGTGCGTATGTGTGTGTGTAAGAGAGAGACAGAAAGAGAAAGAGAGAGAGAGAGAGAGAGAAAGTAAGAGAACGAGTGAGCTCTGAAGATGAACGTCGAGCTTCTTGTTATTCTTTATTATTCCGTTCGCGAACACGTACCGTACTTATCGTTCTTCCGATTCAAACAGTTTGTACGAAAGGGAAAACTTGTCGAAGAATCGCTTTTGGATTGTGACTGACATACACGAGAAGTGAACGAGAGGCACCAGAAGGATTATCGGAACACGGGATAATTTATCTCACGCTCGTGCACCCCTGCACATGCACATACATACACACAGAGATACACGCATGCACGTACGCACGCACGCACGCACGCACGCACGCACGTACGCACGTACGTACGTTAAATGGACGTTAAATTACGTTTGTATAATTTCTATGTACGTATTATATACAGACGCGCGTATATATACATCTATCATATATACGTATGTATGTATAATATGTACACAACAAAGAGAGAGACAACACCAACAAAAGAGAGAGAGAGATGGTTCCGAGCGCGTGACACACGAGAAACACCGAGCCCGTAGCCGCAGCAGGCACTGCGCGCGTATCAGCTAACGAGCGTATCCGACGAGTCCCGAGTTGGAGAGACGTCGGAAACTTCGGAACACCTTCGTTCTCTCGCGGCCCGTCTCTCTGTCTCCCGCACGCGCACATGCGCTTATCTCTCTCCCTCTCTCTCTCTTTCTACCCTTCCTTCTCTCGACCCCCTTCTACTTCTCCCTCTCGTATAAGCAGCCCCGCATTCTCCCTCCTACGATATCTCTTTTCAACGTTACGTTCGTGAGAGCTATAATCTCAGGCGGATCGTTTATACGAAGGGAGCGGTGGTACATTCTCTCTTTCTCTTTCTAACGCGCGCGCGCACCCACGTTTTCTCCGCAATTGCTGTAAGTGCGCGCGCGCGAGCAGACGATCGTAGGGCGGATTCTTTTCCCTCGTTCGGCAGGAACACGCCGGCCAGCAGGAGCTGTGCGCGCGCGCTCTCGCTCGAAAACGATGGACTCGATCGTATTCTCCTCCTCCTCCAACTTCTCCTCCTCTTCCTCTTCCACCTTGTCCTCTCTTTTCTTCTCGAGACGAAGGACGTATTCGCGTCGCTGTGAAGCGACCGAATTATAAGCGACGTCGACATGCACCCGACTGTTCTATCTAAGCGAGCGAGCGTTCTGCGCATGCGCCCTTCTGCTAGAGTGGCGCCACCATCGTATTGCGTCCGCCATCTTGTTCTTTCTCCTTCCCCGGGCATCTCCTTTGGCATTGCGCGCCGTCCCTCGGCACTTTTCAACCCCACCCTACCAAAACCCTTCAACGATCCCCTCTGCGATCCTTGCGGGAACCTCTTTGCCAACCCTCTTCTTTCTTTCTTTCTTTCTTTCTCTCTCTCTCTCTCTCTTTCTCTATCTACATCATCAACCCATCCCACGAACTCTCGAACCACGAGAAAACCGAGAAAAACCGGCCGAGTGAAATCCTCGATTCGAAGCGTGGCTGGCTCTTATGGATTCCTTCCTGCTCCTTTCCATATTCGGGCGCTTTCCGAACAAGTCGAATACATCGTCATAACAGTAGTCTCCTCGACAGCACACACATCTCGGCTGCCACTACCTACACGATCAATGAACGAGGTCGAAAGGCCGAGAATGAGCAAATGAATTTGTCGACATTTTTATGCCACGACTGACTTTACGCCTTTCCACGACTATTTTGACTTCGTGTACTTATACATGCTTTTACGAGCACGCTTATAATATGTTTTCGAACATTACTGGAATAGATAATTTTTTAATGTATCTAGATATAGAACGAAATATAATAAATCGCGATGTAGATTCTAAGATTCTAGATATATTTACTGTATCTAGATAAATTATAGTAATGTAATTTTGTCTGCTTGGATTCGTCCTGTTCCGCCATCTTCTTGGACTCGATATTTCCTTCGATACTGTATCACGTTTTGAATCTGTTATAGGAATAGCAAATTTATGCGAATCTTGTTATTCCGATCAAATAAAGTCCTCCGATCTAAAGCTTCTTCGATTATTGATATATTGTATGCTATCAACCTATAGCACAACTATTCAAAGAGGTCATCCGAAGAGCGATTGAAGACTCGTTCCGATCACGCGCCACAGGATCGTATCTATTCTCGCTGGTAGCCATTTCTTTGCACTACAAGAAAAAGATTCTTCTATTCTATTTGTTTCTAATACTTCAAATCATTATTAATTTTTCTTAAAACGTTCTAATGTTAACATTTTCATTCGATATATTATCCAAATCTGACATTTCGTTTTATTTTATATTGAAAAATTGAAATCGAAGAAAACATGAAAGCTGGAACGTAGCACCATCTAACGCTAATGTTTCGTTCCATTTTACATGCGCGCGCGAATATACAAAGCATAGCAAGAAGAGCATTACATTTCAGACATGTATTCATTCTCCATCACAGTCAAGCGTTGCGCATGACCATAATGAAAGGAAATTTTCGCGAATCGATAATTCATCACCAGCTATAGCAGTATCAACGAATTAGTCATGCGGTCGTACCGTCTATTTACCTGTCATCGATACATAAAAATTCATTAATTGTTTCCGACAGATTCGTTTCTTTCCTCTTCATTTGATCAAATCGATTGGTATTTTCCATATAACGTATCCTTCTTATTTCGCTGAATATTCCATAGGTCATCACGAATTTTCTTTTTTCAGCAATTCTTCTTGTAATCCACATTTTTCATCGCAAATAAATCATATATCAAATTGATTGGACCTATATACATACATACATACATACATACATACATACATACATACATACATACATATATATATATATATATATATATATATATATATATATATATATAGCGATATTAAAGTAAAAGTCATGGCCGAAAAAATATGAAAAATGGCGCATGTCATCGAGAAAAATAGACAATACGTGATTTACTTTCAATCGATGTAGTCATAGGACGTAATCGTATCTTTTATATACATAGATTAAAACTGTTTATACTTGTGCCTCAGTGGTAAAGATTTAAATCTGACAACAGGAAGAAGGTCCAGTTGATGATGTCAGGGTTGACACGACGTCCTCGAATGTTCCCAATTTTTCTTTTCTTGCTCATTTACCAGACCAAAGGAGTGTGGAGTTAGGAACGAATTGAGATTGCTGCGATAGCGGAAGGTTGGAGAGCTTGGCTCCAGTCGCTGGAGTGCTTCGAGCCATCTTCTTCGTCGACTTCCGGATTTCCTCATGACCCTTCTTTTTAATCGAACTTCGAACTGCATTGTGCCATCACGTGCGGCCACTCGCCTAATCTCTCCCCCACTTCCATCATCTCTCTTACTCCTTTCGCCTCTTTACATTAACTATTTTCTTTCTTTCTCTTTCTCTCTTTTATTCTACCTTCTCTTACGTTTATCTCCTTTAACGAGACGTGCTACTTCGATCGTCCGAATATATTGAAATGAAGGATAAATTTAGTTTCAATATATGGACTTTTCTGTGTAACTATCTCACTTAAAACTCTTTCATAAATCTTGACATTTCTTTTCAATATTTTATACGATTAAACTATTATATTAACAATATTGCTTACATATTTATATCATTTAAATTAATTACAAATCTATGCAGACACAATTTGTATTGACTACATTTTTCAAATGTATCACACAACGTGAATTTCTCGCTTTTTTGCATTTTTTCGTTCTCTTTGATTGTGTATGCAAAATACACATTTACTTAAGAATCTTATGTAATAACATAAGAAATATAAATACAATTTATTTTTATTTGGACGATACATCTAATGTTAAACAATGAAATGAGATTACAAATGCGTTTATTTGTGTGTGTTGTGTGTATATATATATATATACATATATATATATCGTTTTTTATTATACATATATATATATATGCAAGCTGGAGCACTTAAATTGTTACAAATAATATCTTTGAAATAGTTGAAATCCACCAATACTAAAATTACCAATTTTATATATATATATATATATACATATTTATATAAAAAGAACTTACAGAATTGTTAGAAGTATCTTTATTGAAAGAATTTCTCCTTTGAAATCATTCGAATTTTCTCATTAAGATATTATTAATTATTTTTGAGATATTAAATTGTAACAGTTTAATCATGTTATTTTTAAAGATAGCAAATACACAAAAATTAAATTTTTCCTGATGGCATGTAATAAAATCTCCTACATAATTATTTACATGGCTTTTTACAACTTTTTTCCTCTCTTCCATTCGTACTAAAAGATTCATTTTAATATTTTAATAAACTCAACTAATAACTTCGCCTGCCAATTTATGAAAATTTATCTTTTCTTTTTTCTTCTCTCTATAACGTATAATAAAATATATAATATCAATTATAGTGATCAACAATAATCACTTTCGTGTTTGAGATTTAATCTAATTCTTATATTAGAGATTATATAATTTTAAAAAATAATTGTAATGTATAGGTAAACAAATTACGTTTAAAAAATCTACGCTTATGTACATCTCAAAATGTAATACGATCATTCCTTATATTATATTATATATACATATATATATATATATATATATATATATATATATATATATGTATATATATAATAATATATTCAAATATTTCAAATGTGCAATTTAATAATGGATAATTTCTTAAAAAAAAAAAAAAACATCAAAGAGAAACTTATACCGATTGAATTCATTGATATTTTATACATAATATGCAGTCTACTTTTTTTATATATTATCAATCAGCGTCGTTATAACACAAAATCTTTCAAGATTATTATAATTGTTATACTTTGTATCATTTATAACAATTCATATTATAGAACTTATATATATATTTGCATATGTTTATCTTTAAAAGTTAAATACGAGTGATTATATTATACGTCCTGCATGAAAAAAGGAATAATTATATTTTCTTGGTCTTTAAATTTTTACATTTAAACAGGTAATATTTACAAAGTTGTAATATATAGATTTTATCATCAGTTGCATTCGTCATTTTACAATATCACCAGTGATCGTCGAACAATGTTAGATAAATGATTGTATATATATATATATCTATTTGTACATTGAAGACGTTCTGGTTTTTCCTTGATAACTATACAAAAAGATAATACACATCTCTGCAAAATCTGATACTTCCGTCTGAACTATTTAGACTCTGCAATATTCCTGAGGGGGCGTACTGTTTTCCTGAATAAAAATTATACAAAAGAGACATATGATTTTTTTTCATATACCACCGATTCGTTATCGAACTAGTACAAGTTACACCTATCTTTTGATTGAAGAAAAAGCAAATAAAAATCACTTTTTTCTCTTTAATCAAGACTCGATATATTGCTCTACGATTATGAGCATATTATATGTACTTATATAAAAAATGCGAATTCATCATACATATTAAAATGTCATGTAAAAAATATAAGTACACGGAGTATAATATTATATTATATGTTATAATACTATATTAATATATTTTATTATAATAAGATAAAAAAAATTAATTATGTTTTTGTTACATTATCAATCCAAAGAAAGATGTACTTTAATCTTTAGTTCTTTAACTTGTATATACATATGTATGATGTTTATTTTGCTTGATTATAAAAAAGAATTTTAAGAAATATGTTTTGCCCACTTTAGATGGTTTTAATGGAATTTTTTGATGTATATATATATGTATGTACATATATATATATATATCTATGATAACTTCTATAAAAATGATTTTACTTTTAGAAATACTAAATATACACTATTCTAATATATACGTTAATTTATTCTTTTTTGTCCATTTTCGTAGTCGTAATAATGCAATGAATACAAGTATTCAAAGATCCCTTAAAACCATATAATGCATAAAGCAAGAAAAATGATGCTCTTTTGTTTAGCTTTCTGCAAGTACAGTAAAATGGAAAGTTTAATTAAAATCATAATGCACATGTGCATGTTTAAATAGATCTAAATAATTATAAAGTAATAGGTACTATACAAAACGATGTTCCCATATTTCCTAATCACTGCAAAACCATAACATTAACAGGATATATCATATTCAGCTTATATCACATTTTCAGTATTACTATATATATCCAATACTAATATTTTAACTGATTACAATTAATTAATTAGTGGTATTCTGTGAAATCAATAATCCTTCCAATTAAACTAAATGTCACGTGATGATTTCTACAACATAATTAAAAAATTCTAATAAAGTTCGATTTTATATATAATAAGTTATAAGTTATAACAAGATAGATATATATCAATGTAAGCAAAAATATATCAGTACAAGCAATTTGTGTATCACCTCTTATAACAGAATACAGAAAAAATCTGCAGAAAAATATATTTGATGTTACAGTCCCTTGAGGTAAAATAACATGTCAAAAAATATCTTTAGCAAATTATTATTTTCCATATCCTGTAGCAAACTTGCTATCTCATGTCAATGATGTTTAACATGACCAAAGATGGTGGATCTAATTTTCCAATTAATTATTATTATGCTGCAACATCATTTTTTTCAAAATCAATAGAAGTTGTACTTGCACTTCTATTGTCTGCAGCTATGGCAAGATGATCAGGATTTAAAGTTGCTGAATTTACTAAAACCCTTGTATTTCGGGCTGGTGTGATTTGTACCACAGGAACAGGAAATTCTTGCGTCTCCGTATACAAGTTAACCGTATGTGGTCTTGTACTGCTTACAGATCGTTCTAAATCTTGCAACTCGCCTATATTAAAAAAACTTTTATAAGTAATTTTTTTTACAAATAAAAAAAAAACGAATTATTACATGTATATTACCATTAATGCTATGTGAGTCAGAAACCATGAAAACTATTCCACCAGAAGGCTCCCCAGTACTTATACTACCATCATCGTCAGATGATGTTGAAGATGACTCAGAATCTGAACCACTACTAGAATTATTCGTATCCTGCCTATGTTGCGTTCTCCTAGATCTATTAAAAGGATTTTCTCTCTGACGTATGAATGTTCCTCCTTGAGTACCTAAACAATTATTTTCATAATTATTTGTAAAAAAATTACGTACGAAGCATTACTGAAATGATAAACTGTTTACCTTGATAGCCATCTCGTATCAAAGGGGTTGAGTCATCAGCATCCGAATCACTTTCATCTGTAACAACTTGCTCGTCTGCTGCAAAAACCTTTCGTTTACAGACGGGACATACTCTACGATTTTTTGTCAACCAAGGATCAATACATTTGCTATGGTAAGCTAAAATGTATAGATATATATGTATATTATATACAAATACAAAATTATTAATATTTTATGTATGTTATATCACATATTTATTATTATACATATATCATATTATTTTGCCAAAAATACTTTACCATGGGCACAAGGCAACACTCTTAATTTTTCCCCTTCCGTATAATCATCTAGACAAATAGCACATGTTTCATAAGGATCACCTTTCGTGTATTTATGAGTTGGAATTTTGTTTAAACTTGAATTTGGTAATCTATGTCTGAGTTGCCTTCTTCTGTCTTTAATACATCTGACAATCTAAAAAAAATAACAAAAGGTTCAAGATATAATTATTATGCCATATATGTTAATATGTTTTTTGGACTCACCATAAAAATAACCATGACTAAAAAACATATTCCAACAACAATTGCAAATGGCAAAAGCAAATGTGTATTAATATTAAATGGTAAATCGTCGTTAATCAATACAAAATATAATTGATCATACAAGTAATTTTCTTTGATAATTAATCCTGTAAGTTCACTAACAAAAACAGATGGTATTTGTATTCCTATTGGATCTTCGGCTGACATTGGCTCTGCAACATGATAGAATAATAATTTATATATATTTTTTATATACAAAATTCTTAATGGTAATAAAAAAGTATAATCTATGAAGTACAACAAATAAGATAGGAATTATGTACCTAACTCATTGCTGTTCACATTATGTATAATGGCAGCATCATAACCAGCCTTTTGTGCCATTCGTACTTTAATTTCAAACTTACACTCATACCGAGCAATTAAAGCTATCCAATTCCCTTCGTAACTCGTATCATTCGGAGGGCCTTGTATTTCATGACAAGCAGTAGGAGGTTGAGCATAAACAACCATGCCCTAAGAGAATAATAATAATAATTTCTAAATTAATAATAAAATATACTATAGCATATATATATATATATTGAAAGCATTTAAATATATAAACCTTAATCCCTTCAGATGGTATAAAGCCACCAAATCTTGCTGGCATATCTCTAAATTCATCATCTACTTGATATCTGGTACCTGCTGAGAACACTAAAATGTCGGCACCACAATATGCGACACAAAGAAGTAATAGTAAAAGCCATAATTGAACTTGGTGGCTTACACAGCACTGCTGCATTTTTGAAATTATTAAAAGATAAAATTTAATAAACAGATCTATATTTCTTTAGTTGATTCATTATACCAGTTTCAAATTTATTCTGCAACCATTTGCAGAATTTTATCCATTGGAAAAGTCTAATGTTATCTCTCTATAAAAATAAATACATATAATAAGTACAAACAGGATATTAAAATGATTGGAGGTCTACATACATACATACATATATACATATATATATAAATATACATACATATATATATACACACAAACATAAGAACCATGTTGATTTTAACAATAAATGTTGATGTAAATATATGTTGATTGCCTTATCATCAATCTCAAAAAATCGTAGTCTTCAACGCCTTATCAATCGCGATAATTATAACTTGACATAAAAAAATAAATCTTCATACCGATATTTAAATATAAAAGGAAGTATCCCAACGTATCATATATCAACTCGTAATGCGTTTAAAATCTCTCATCAATGTACATAACCTTCAAACCGTTCAGACACACCTATTATTATATGACATCATTATTAATTGTAAATCATTCTACCGCATAATATACTTCGTTTAATAATCACGAAATCATTGAATTAGGATATTATTCGATATCATTTAAATTTTGTATAGCCAATGAAAAAAGCCAATGTTCGTATTTAAACAAAGCATTTTTTTTCTTCTTGGATGACCGTTCAATGTGTTCATTGATAAATCTCCCATACATAGACAAAAGCAAAGCGCATACAGAATAAAATTACAAAAATTAATCTCTATTCAAATCTTACAAACGCTAGGGTCGTCGCACGACTATTTCACAGATATTTAAATATATCAATTCAGAGGAAGATCGAGTATGATGAAGTTGCCTATTGTTCATAACATATGTATATATAGAATTAAAGATAAGAGTACATCGTATAAGAGAGAACAGAGAGAAAATAGAGAGAGAGAGAGAGAGAGAGAGAAACAGAGAGACAAACAGAGAGAGAAGGAGAGAGAGAAAGAGTGTAAATGGATAAAAGTCAAAGATCTTTAACAATAATTAAAGATATTTACGAATACGTACTAATAAATTCTCTTTCGTCTCTTTCATCCGGAAGAACAAACGACACAGGAAGACCGCACAACGGATATTGTTTGGCCACTTGAAAAATATTTTAACGTAAATGTGTGTGAGTGAGTATACGCACGTAATATCCTTTTATACAATGAAAAGTGTGTGCAATTTAAGTGCACGTTGTGTCACTACAAGGAAGATGTCATTTACGTCTTTGCGTGGTTCATTAAAATTTGAGGTTACGGAAAGCGAACGACGTAACGTCACACTGCGCGCTGCTTTTGCTCCACTGCTTGTCAATTACGGGCAGTGCCTTGAAAAAGAGTGAGAGAGAGCGAGAGAGCGAGGGAGCGAGCGAGTGAGTGAGTGAGTGAGAGAGCGAGAGAGAGAGAGAGAGAGAGAGAGAGAAGGAAAGAAAAGAAAAACGTTACTTTTCTTTCTCACTTATTTCTTTTTTCTTCCTTTCTCATAAGATTATATAAATTCGCTAAAAATACGATAACGTTTTCAAGTAAGTTTCTTCTTCTTCTTGTCCTTGTTCTGTTGATTATGTCGATTAAAATTACGATTCTAAATTACTGCGTACTCGTGACATCGTTAGAGAAATCAGAAAGAACGAAGTTCGTCGTCTGATCGGTCCTTCCAAAAGTTATATACATACATACACAAACTAATCACGATTTTTTCTTCGATACCGACATTTATATTTTTTACTTTAGAGATTGAACGGAACAAAAACGCAACGATAATCCTTATTTCAAGCTAGATTTATCTGTCTCTCTGACTACGATTTTATTTCTCACATCATATATGTAAATACAATACATACATTTTCTAACGGAAACACAGTGGCGTCGTTCCAGAGAGACACAGCAAACGTGAGTGAGAATTACTGGCGCTGCATTTGTATTTTCTTTGATGTTATCACGGGTTTTAAATGAAAAAAAAAAATATTTAGCCAAACAGATTGTCGTTAGTATCGAATAATGCTCAGGTAGAGACACGTGTAAGTTGTGCTAATATAAGTTGAATTATTGATATATCAAAGAGAAAGAAAAAGAAAATAAAAACTAATTTAAATTTTTACAGAAATTGAAATGTAATGAAATCAAAGCACTAAAGCTTATTAAAGATATATTAAATAATTTTGGAAATAGTTTGATAAGATTATATATATGTATACACACACACACACACACACACACACACACACACACACACACACACACACACACATTCTTTTGAAGGTTACAAAACATTTTTTATGAACATACTGAAAACGAACTCTATAAACCCACAGTTATAAATTAGGTTAACTCATAGTAATACATAATTGTATTGTTAATTTATCATCGTAATTATTAATAAATGGATACATTGAATAGTTTTATAAATCTTAATTGCATAAAAAATATTTACCAACGAATATTTGATAATAATAATAATGAGGATAAAATATCAGGAATATTTATTTTTCAGTGCTGTAGAAACTAAAATATAATTATATATATAATAAATTATTTAATACTATCGTTGTATTGTATAAATACAAAGTGCTATTTTATATACATGATAAATTAACATGATTCATAAGAACAATGATTAGCCAAATTTAATATATAAATATATAACAAAGTAAATTTTAGTTACTTTGAAATAATATTCATTTTAAAAGTTATTAGATTTGTAAATTCATAACTATACATGTATCAATACACCTTATTCTCAAGTGTTCCATAAGGCAATGATACTGTAATATGAAATTTTATTTAGCTGACACTGAAAATTTATAACCATCAACATGGAAAAGTATTCAAAGTATACATATTTAAATTAGTATCTAATTCTAAAAGTTTAGAAAAATGTCCTCTTGCACATATACACCCAATGTATTAAATAAAACCACTGCTGTACTAAAACAATTGACCACTTGTTAGTTTAAATATTTTTTAAAACTATTTACATATGAATCCTTGAATCAATGAAAATCGTTTTATTGCTACACTTCAAGGCACTCAGCTGCAACTAATTATAATAATTAAAATTCAAAATGTACAAGAGGTTTTTTAAGCTTTAGTTATGATAATTATATCTGCCCACGTGAAAATCTATCATTCAGCATTTCTGCTTTCATTAAAACAGATCTCTTTTGTGAATGATCCATAAATCGATTAACTTGCAAGTCAATATTACGATCGAACGGCCTCCTAGTTGGTAATCCTGCTGCTTTAGCTTCTTTTTCTTCTTTCTATAAAATATTTTTTTTTTTAATTTGTTATGTATAATCAAGTTAACGGTTTCAAGTAAATATAAATATATTAAAAATACCTTTCTTTTCTTCTTAAGTTTGCTTTGATGTATTTCCAGCAAAGATTTTTCTTGTTTTTTCGTCTTCTTCGACTTTTCCTTAAGTAACTCGATACAATCTGATTTATCTACACTACGTAAAGCTGCTGTTTCTTCTTCCGACTAATAAAATAAAAATAGTTAGTTGTTAAAATGTTAAAACATATGCCATGATATTTAATAGATATACTTTTCGTTTTCGAGCTTTCTCCACTGGAGTATCAGTCCAACAAGATCTATCAGACATATCTGGTCCAGGCCTTAGTCTAAATTTTCGCGCACGCAATCCAAAATCAGCTGCTCGTGCTGGAGGTAATTCCATCATCCATTTTTCACGCTTGTGTACTACATCCTCGGCAATCTTAAAAAATAAATATTTTTAACATACATATATCAGCACCATAACAGTTGTAACGCGATATGTTTTCCTTACATCTTGTTTAATTTCATGAAAATAATGTATTCCAGGAGTTTGTAATTCCTGATAAGTATGGCCATTATTTGCAGTGCTATGATGAATTAAAGAAGATGTTACTGTATCTTCATCTTCAAATTGTGAATACAAAGCCATACGTTCTTCTTCATTAAGTAGTTTTATATCTTCTGGTATTATAGGGCCTATTAATCTACTTTTTGTGTCCTCTTCATTTTGTTTTTGTTTAATTAAATGAGGTGGCAATGCTGGTCCAAAAGCAGCAATATCATCCATAGATTCATCAATATCTTTCGATGGACTGTGAGGTTCTTGATGTTCCTGATTTTCTTCTTCCAAATTTAAAGCACTCATTATATTTGAGTTTTCATAATTGTCCGAAGTATTTTCTATTTTTGGCAAACAAGGTCCAATAAAGTCAATGCTAGTTATATTATCTTTATCACTAACATCTTTAACGATATTTTTTTTAGTTCCATGTTGTTCTGTACACAAGGATGTATACACATTTGTACTTTTTTGTTCATTAAATGTTTTAAGCTGTGGTGGTAACACTGGTCCATATGCACAAGTATTAGTTTTTTCACTAGACTCAAGTGTATCACATTCTGCATCTTTTTCTTGTAATGATTTCATCTGTTTGTTCATTATAGATGTTGGTTCTAAAGAGATGAAATCTAATAAAGTATCTGAAATGGCACTAGGATTATTATTACTTGAACTCAACAGCGTTATACTGTTCTTGCAATTTACCTTTTGTAGTTCTTCCACATGTTCCTGATCAGGTGCTACTTGTTTTTTATTTACACAGTCATATTGGCTTTTTAAGTGCTCTCTTCTTACTTTGGTCTTATGATAATATGAAGATGAACACAAACTTCTAGAATCTGAAATATCAGATACATTTTCGTCTGTTTCCGATAAAACATCAAAATCTGATAAATCTAAATCTTTACAGTCTTGTATATCTAATGGAGTAGCTGCTTTACAAACTTTAGTTAATGACATTGAATGAGATCCATTATCATCATGAATCTGATCAATATTTTCATGTGCACTATGTTCATTTTCTAAATGCTGTAGTCGTTTATCTTTGGTCTTTTTAATCGACTCGTGTCTTCCATGTTCACTTCGAGATTTTTCATTATCTGACGATCTTAATCGATTTGATTGACACGATCTATCCCGACTTTTGTGTCGAGAATATTTATGTCTATCGTGATACTTGCTTCGGTATCTGTCAACCGATGATCTATCATCGTAACTTCTATCGCGAGAACGTTCTCGGGAATGTTTACGATGATCATTACGATCTCGTTCTCTAGAGTGCTTCAAATCTCTGGATCTTTCTTTTGAATCCATTGAATATTTGAGATTTTTTTCGCCTGATGCAGAATCGCTTTCTTTTGTACCTCTATAATCCTTATGCATTCCATATTTTGCATGTTTTAGAATATGCCTAGACTCTTTTTCATCTATGTCTCGTTCTCTTGATCGTTGAGATTCTTTTCTATTAGTTTCGTGTTTAGATCTTTCTTTTCTATCGTGATAACTTTTATCCTCTAAATGGGATCTATGTTTCGATTTCTTCCTAGGTGACTTCTCTTTACTCACGGTGTCTGGGATTATAGCCGCATCTTTACGAGTAGCTTCGAAACGAAATCGGCGTCCATCATCACTATCCTGGCTTTCGGAATCCGTATCCATCGATGTCATAGTTTAATTATTTACTGAAAATATAACAAATTTATAAGCATCAGTTTTAATTAACATAATGTACATTACATGCAGAAAGTTACTTTATAATCTGATTTTTATGTGAAGATTCATACAATATTTTGTTGATATTAAAACATATTGATAAAATTAAAAAATAAAAAAAAAGGAAGAACACTTGATTAACATAATTGAGATATTAAAACATCGAATTTCAGGCATTAAGTAATAGCTATAAAGAAAAGTTAGAAATGCAATAGTACTAGACCATTTTATTTACTACACAGATGTTAGAAAATTTTACATATGATGATAGATTCAAAATACAACTAGAAGAGATGTAATTACTACTCTAGGCGTTTCTCAGTGTCCTTAGCCTCTGTTTGCTTCTTCACAACAGTGTCAACTAGTTTGCTAATTTTTTCTGACTTTGATTCAAGAGGAATACTCGTCTCCGAGTTTGACTGTAACATCTTCTTGATTTTTGCACCACTATATTTAATGGATTTTATAAATCCAGCTGTCACAATTCCTTTTAAACTTTGAGTAACACTAGATTTCCAGACGATTTCTTTTAAACATCGTTCCAATATTTCACAGCATTCAGGATCATGTGCAATAGCACGTAAACAGTCTTCCGTATCCTTTGATCTTGGACCTAGGGACCATGCTCTTACCAGCTTTATTTGAGGTGTTCGGGGTAATTGATTTAAGTGATGTACTTTAGTTGCTGGATTTGTATCTTGTTGACATATTACTGTCATTTGTTCAGATTTTGGAAAATCTACATATTGCTCATAATGTTGTAAAATTGGTGCATACAATTCTTTGAAATTTTGTAATTGTGGAACAACAATGTTGTGCACTTTCTCTTTATTTTCTCCAAAAATCATACGAAAATCACCGCTGTAAGATAATCCAGCAATAACTTTATAAAAATCTATTTCAGTAAAATGTTCAGGAAGTAATAAAAGTGCTGTGCGAACAGCAGAATGTAAATTTTGCACAAGAGCCATGCGTATCTGAGAATGTTCATTTGGTTCTATCAATACTTCTACGGGCTTATGTAATCTTCCTGCTATATATAAATCATTCCAATCTAGTAAATCCTCTATTAGAGAAATATCAGATGTTACTCCATATTTAATGGTTTGTCCTGTGACTGTTTTTACCAAAGTATTGTAATACATTTTTGCACCCCAGTTTTCTTGTACATTGGTAATAAATTTATATCCAAGGTACCTCAATGGCATAGCATAATGTTTTGGATTAAGTTTTATATTATCCGCATGCCATTTGTTTGCATTTTGTACAACAAATATAAGGTCCAACATTTTATTATCATGATTGTTTAACTGTTTAAATGCACCAGATCCATATGCAAAGCAGAATTTTATATTTTTTGGGAATTCGTTAAGAATTCTTCTCAAATTAGATAACTCAGATATTTTCTCTAGCATTTTGCAGATTAAAATACTAACCAAAGTTTACAAAAATATTAAACGTCTGCTATCTTATGTACTTCTCTTATAGTCATATATAAATATTACTCTTATTAATTTTTTTTTATAAATATCTGTATTTTAAGATACTATCTGATATTAAAGACCTCCTAATGGGGTCAATGTTAGCGCAAACCATAGGAATTTGTGGCAATTTTTCAGAGTCAATAAAATATACTGTTGGACAATACTTTAAGTAATTGGCACCTGTTTTGTTATGATAATTCTTCATGAATGGTATCTTCCAAGGCCGTCCGTACGGATGAACACAAGACAAACGAGATTTGCCACTATCTGCTTCCTTTTTCAACGAAGGTTCATTCACCACCTAACCTATAAATTCAAGTAATGAAATATCGACGTGACTATGAGATATTTATTAAATACAAAACATTATTCAAATAAATGAAAAATTAAGTTAACGTAGATGAGAATAAAAAATGTGTAGAAGAAAAAAACACACCCTCGATAAATATTACTTATCCTGATGTAAGCACACATACGTGTCGTAATCTTAAAAAGTGATATAAATTATACCAAATTTTCTTCTCTACCGTCGAATAAAACAAATAAAATTTAAAAATTTAATAGCTTTATACGAGAGATTCTAATTATAAGTTCACACATTTCATACGAAACACACTTCGCATATTAAAAATTTGGACAATAAGCTTTACGAATCTTCTACGAGATCATACGAGAAATAATCAAAGAAACACGCATACGTATATGTACGTAAAAGAACAAGTTTTCGATTAGCTTTCATATTTTCGTTACAGATGACGCTACCGTCGACTTTTATTTGTGCCTTTTTTATCGATAAAATTTTTCTAGAAAAAATATTCTTATCTATTATGGATAAAAAAATATTTTAATATTAAAAAAAGGAATTAAATATTTTGTACATCATTCTGACGAATTGGGAAAATGACAAATGCGATAGTTACACAAAAAGATCTTATTTTCGTAATTAGAATATTCGATATACATAGGCTGTGAAGATATTTTTATGATTTCCTTGAAGTACATTAAAATTTAATTTGTTTTATGAATCTTATAGCTAAGGAAGAACCTATATATTTCGAAATATTCATTCTTTGATACTGATGATACGTAAGTGAATGATATCTGATATCTAATCAGCCTTACACAGTTTTATTAATTATGTATATATATAAAAAGAAGTTATTTTGCTTTTGTAGAAGAACGAGATCTTAAATTCTTTTTAGTTGCTTGATCTACTTCAGGTAATTCATCATCTTCAGATAAGGTTGATTTTTTACCTAAAAATACAGATCATTATTAAATATCAAATATAGATATCTTTTAAATCGAAATATCTTCACTTATTTTATATTCAGACTCACCTTCCTTTTTTTTCAATTTTTGTTTTGGTTTTACTTTTGTAATGACAGGAGTTGTATTTTCTCGAGCGCGTTTAATTTGTCTCATGACGAATGTATGTAAGAGGTAAATTTGGAAAAATACAATGACACTTAAAACAGTGTATTGTACAATAGGAATATTGAAGTTACCAGTGGAGTAATCAAATGAACTTTCAATTTGATTGAATCCATACAAAAATACTAAAATTGTAAGCATTATAGATGCAATACGAACAAACACATATACTGAATTGGCAATCAGGAACAAAACTGTAAAAAATTTAATAATATAATTTTCAATTAATGAGATTATATGCATATAGAATGTAAATGATTTATGGAACTCACTTCTTGTTATATTTTCTTTCTGATTAATAAAATGATTAATTCTTGCAGTATGCAATAAAATATCTCCAGTATAATGGAGGATAAATAGTATTATGCTTACTTGTTGGAAACTGTAATAATAATAATAATAAAAAATCAATGATATTAATAAAATATTCAAGTATCTAAACGAAATTATAAGATTATCGTACTTTAAGAAATAGGCTGTAAAAGTGAAGAACAATCCTATGGTAGTGTATATAATACGTTGTGCAATGTCCTCTTTTTTTACTCGTTGAAAATATAATTCTGGGTAACAATGTAACCAGTAAGAAAATTGTCCAATAAAGAATAACTTTAAGGAGAAAGATAAGAGTGCTGGATAATCAACCCATAAAGAAGTTATATTCAAGAGTAAATTATCTCTGAAACATTAATAAATATAACAAATATAAAGATTCTATTTAAATAAACATTTAATAAGAGATATAAATTTTACCTGATTATAATATCAATACCCCAAATAAATGACAGTAGATAAAATACTATCAATTGACTGGATTCATTGAACTTTGCAAGTTTTACTTTGCTTAAATGAAGACGTTTTGATATTTTCTACAAGGAATAGAGTAACACTTTATAATATAAAAATCTTTTTCTATATATAATAAATTTGACACTTACATCAAATATATATTCTTGGAATACAGCATGTACTATAATTGTTATTAAGAAATAAAAGAATACAGCGCATGCGTCTTTCCAACCAGTTGTATATTTTTGTGGTAATGTCAGATCATCGGTAGTTGCTGTAGATATATTATGATGTATGACAATAAATGTATAAGCCCATGGTGATGTAACCTGCAATTTACGTGTAAACATTTTTAAATCTTAAGAAAAAATCAATATATTTGTAAAAATTATTTTAAAGATTCATCTGTTTATATACAGAAACAATATGTTATAAAATGAAATAAAATTAAATCCGAATTTTAATTTAAGATATTCCAATCATCGATGATGATTTATTAATCAATACGAATTATAAAAATACGAGTGAATTAAACTAAAGAAATTCATGTCAGAGAGTAACATATGTTCATTATGCATCTGACTGTCAAAGTCAGATACTTGTATTGAATTGTTTAATAGTCTTCACAGGAACTTTGTGATATTTATAACATATACAAATGAAATAATATATAGGAAAAAAAAAAATAATGAAAAAGTGAAGTCTATTTAATGACACCGTGTAGATGAACTAAATAATACGGACACTGACCTGTATCATTAAACCGATTATAAAAACCATAGCCACGCAGGAAACGATATCGGCGTGATTTTGAATGATAAATTCATGACTGAATATCGGGGGATTCTTGTTAGAATTTTTTCGGCCTTTTATCGCAACCATTTTTGTAAAAAATCAGATTTGTTGGACGTGATGGTTTTAAATCGTAGTGTTACGAGCGGCACCTCGTATCCTACTGCCGCTGCTCACCACCTCATTCAGGCAGACTACTAATACCTACTGCTACCGTTCACCACCTTACGTGGCTCCGGTTTAAAAGCGTGTGACCACGTTCAACCACGTTGTCGATAGGAGGTGTGTTAACGTTTTAATAATCATCAACTTTAGTTTCTTTTTTATACATCACGCGGAGCTAGTGTATCCTAAATTTTCATCAATCTTTAACGCTAGATAGCGCGCTCGTCGATCACGAATTAGCGAACATAAGTGAACTATTATTCCATATAAGCTTGCTTTTTTGTACATTTAAGGTGATCGTCGTGAACGTAGAACGTTCTGTTTTCTCAGGCAACGAGACAAATACAAAAAGTATGTTATTATTGTTTTCACCATAAAATTAACCATTAAATCATTGATGGTTAACATTAATCACATGCGTGATTAAATTCATACAAAATAAATATTGTTTGTCTTATTTTCTATAGTAAATTTTGTATGTCATGAAGAGTCTTATATTGTTTATTTGCAATTGTTTCGCATTTCATTGATATTACTTTTTCTGTTTCTTTTTTTTTTTTTTTTTTATTAAGGCATCGATAAAGATACCGTCCAAGAGGGCTATTCAGCCTTTTTGATAACATGAATGAGTCTAAGCAAAGAACTAGCGATATGGAAGTAGATGATAATAATGTAGCTCCGGTGGAAGTACCAATGGAAGTTGATGAAGATACATCAGAAAGAGATCCCAAAGCATCTGCTAATCTTACAAGTGCGATCAAAGTCATGGCATCTTCTGGTACAGTTGGTTCAGTGTCTATCAGTTTACACCCTTTGGTTATCATGAATGTTAGCGAACATTGGACTAGATTAAGAGCTCAAGAAGGAACTGAACAATTAGGTAGCTTGATCTTGTGTTATTTATTTTTTTATAAGCTTAAATTTATAATTGGACGATTAAAATGACAAATTTCTTTTTCAGTATATGGAGCGTTAATAGGAAAACAAAAAGGACGTAATATAGAGATTATGAATTCCTTTGAGTTATTGTTTACATGCATTGGTGATGATGTTATCATTGATAGGGATTATTATAATACAAAAGAGGAACAATTTAAACAAGTCTTTAGTGAAATGGACTTTCTTGGATGGTATACTACAGGAGATATGCCTAACGAGAGAGATATTAGAGTACACAAACAGATTTGTGAAATCAATGAAAGTCCAGTACTATTAAAATTGGATCCAAGACCAAAAAATACAGACGTAAGATGAACTTCATGGAGCTATTGATTCTTAGAAAACTTGAAAAACATATTATATAATGTATATTTTTTACAGCAATTATCTGTTTCCATGTACGAGTCTGTGATTGATTTAGTTAATGGAGAAGCTACTATGCTATTTGTTCCATTGACTTATACATTAGCTACAGAAGAAGCAGAAAGGATTGGAGTTGATCATGTTGCAAGAATGTGCAGTAACGAACAGGGAGAAAGTTCTTTAGGTAAAATTCTTTTTGTCTATTGAAAATTATAATTTTCTATTTTAAGATTTTATATAATTTTTGTTAAATATTTTAGTGGCAGAACATTTGGCAGCTCAACATAGTGCTATCAAAATGTTACATTCGAGAGTAAAATTAGTATTAAGATATGTACAAGCAGTACAAAATGGTGAATTAAAAGGAAATCATGAAGTATTAAGAGCAGCCTGTTCTCTTGGATATCGTTTACCTGTTTTAAATAATCCTAAATTTAGAGCTGACTTTTATAATGTATGTATTTAAATATGCTTTTTTTTCTAAATTACATTTATGCAAGTACAATGATTTATTTATATTTTATTTCAGCAATGCAATGATTTTGGTCTGATGACATACTTGGGTATTATAACCAAAGGTTGCAATAATATAAATCAATTTGTAAACAAATTTAATATACTCTATGATAGACAAGGTGTTGGTCGGCGTTTGCGAAGTTTGTTTTTTTGATAAGTGAATGGAACTTTTTGTTTTTTTTTTTTTTTTATACTTTCCTTTTCTTACATCTAATTAAGATAATAAACTCAGGATTTGGAAAATGAAATCATCAGTGCAATTGGTGAGTAAATTTTGCAGAATGATGGAGTATATTGTATTGAATATGGAATAAAGCTCTACTAAGCAGGTACACTTAATTATAGTTTTATAAGTTAATTGACTGAAGTAAGATGTTTCACTTATATAAAAAGTTAAAAGCAAAACGTAACGAAGGGTATTTATGATACTTATAGAAAATATTTATATACCTTCTTCATATGCTTTGATTTAGAAACAATAAACCAGGAATGCGGTATCTCATTAACTGTGCTGTAGGATATATAAACTATCTTTAAGATGTAAAGTCAATAAAGCCTGTGATGCATTGTGTGAATCATATTGCTTTACTTCACATTCAGTTTTATATTAGGTAATAAACAATATCGAAAGAACAATTTAATATAACTTATTGAACAATAATTCAAAGAAATTTTATACGTCGATTATCTAATTGAATGTGTCGATTTATAGTCAAATTTGTTGAAATAAATTAGGCTTTCGTTATTATAATATAAAAAATAATTCATAGTTTTTACATAAATCTATAGGGTCACATATGTTCAATACAAACATAATATAATATGTTCAAAAATGAGATACATGTAAATAGTACATAAGAGAGAATTTTTTGATGAATACTTTCACTCGTTGTTTTGTAATGGAAGACCTTGTGTTAATAGACGCATTTTCCTTCACAGGCTACATTAATATCTAATTCATATAAGTAGATGTATACAAATTATTTGATATATATAAAAAGCAGCCTGTATATTTGTTTATAAAATATGACAAAAAGTTTTTCTAAAATTCTATTCATTGTTATAATATCTCAGCTGTATAAAGTTGTAAACCACAAAGATTATTCATCAAATAGGAAATTTTCTGATTAAGATCCTTCAATTTTTTCATCAATTTTCATGAGATTGAGGTTTGCAACCTTATTTGCTAGAACTATTTATTATTCTTAACTAGAACTTATTGTATTGTGCAGAGTTTTATTTATAGTAAAAGCAGCATTCTTAATTACTCTGTATGAATCAACGTTCGTATGAGCGCAGAGTTCGCTTAAAATATCACTTTAGAAGTAGAACTTTTTTCTCGTTAAGTATTGATATATCTGCTGCAGAAAATAGAATTTTCTTAAAGGATGTATATAAATTTTGTGAAATATTCCTGATATTTTTGGACCATATGGGTATAAATTGAGTATAGGTAAACTTATTTTCTTTTAAACGAAAAGTACGTTTTGGATTTTATGTCTTTTTTTTTTCTCTCCTCATTTTTTTGCTTTTTGCTTTTGATATTGAAGTACCATTCTTCTGCTTGTACTAGCAATTACTCTATATTATATATATATATATATATATATATATATATATATATATGTCTTGCAAATTTTACTGTATAAAATATATAGATTAGTATATATTGTGTTTCATTAATTATTATATGCAAATATATTTCATTGTATAAACAAAGAATTAGAATTGACATGTCATACATTCGTGTTACTAATATATCATATTGTACATCTGTCTAACATAATAGCTGTGCTATAAAGTTATTATCATTTTTTTTTCTTTTTCTTTCTTTTGAATACTGCTACTCCTATATACTCATTTAACCTGTTTCCCTGAAAATGCAGTTTCTCATATATTTACAGAAAATATCAGAATATCTACTTTTACTTTGATAGACTATCTTGTACAACAGCTTGTGCAGTTGTGAGACATCGTGTTTTGATATGCTAAGTGATAAAGTCATTGATCTTTTTCCTTTGGAGTTAAATCGAGTTTAAATCTTGGAAAGATAAAATAAAAGAAGTTGCTTATCTTCAGGTGATCCTTTCATTCCAACGATTTAGTATAGAAATAATCGTGACTTATCTGATGCTTTATAAAATCTTATCAATGGTTTTAAATTCTATTTGTTTAATAAGATCACAAAGAAATTTGATTAAAATATTATATTTACAATAGTTTTGGTATACCAAATAGATGGAATGTAAGAATGGAACATAAGCAACATCTTGTTCGATCGTATACCTATATGTCTTATCTATTGCAATCTTTACGTTTTCTATTTTTTCTTAGACCTGTTTCCTTTTTCTTTTTTTATTATGTGTAAGCCTCGTTTCATATTTTAGTACCAAATTAATCTCGATGTTTATTTGTCGTCGCCTATTGATACTGTATTTTTTTCACGCGACATTAGTAAGCTGTCCTCTATCATAGTAGCAAGAATGTCTACTAAAACGGACAGCATTGGGTCAGGCTAAGGACTCAGTTTGTCCGTACCGATTAATTCTTCAAAAAGATTACTTTTGTTTTCTACTCTTTTTTCAATGGCTTGTACGGAAAACTTTAATACAGCTGCAGCTAAATCACCTACTGACCAATGTCTATCTAGAAGAACTCTACTTATTGTATCCAACTAAAATGTAAATAGTGTTATTAGAGTTTAAAGTTGCTTTTTTTTTTTCAAATTATATATATATATTCTTATCCTGAAATTTAATTCGATTCTTACCTTAGATAAAGAACAATTTCCTGCGGTATAATAAATTAATCTTGGTACACCTGCCAAAGAAGCTGCAAGCCATTGTATGACAAGCTTCAATTGTGGATCACCTCTTAATCTTGATCCACAACCCCAATTGCCTGTTGCTACAGACAATAATCCCCCGATGTTAGAACTATTCTCTCGAGGTATCTGTAAATATAATAATTACGACATTATCTTTTTATAATTTTACGTATCATTTGTATATATATATATATGTAGCCTTTGTCAATATCGTCGTGATATTCAATAAAATTGTATTGACATGCGGTAAATGAGTATCTATGAAAAAGAGAATTATTGTTAATAAATTGTGAGACTGTAAAAAAGAAGGAAGCATAAAAGATAACACTTAGTTTCATAATCTAAATTTTTTAATTACAGTATTCTTTTCGTGAGCAAATGATGTTCGATCGTTGTTCGATGTTGTATCGAATTAATGGTTCATAGAAGAAAAGAAGATAATTACTTATTTATCGTACGATGAGAATATGTTATCAATTTTTACGAAAAAGAAAAGCGTATTGTAAGATAGATAGAATGAGAGACAGATAAATGTTATGTTAATTATTAAGGACTAGTGTTTACTGAAAGCAATATTCTTAATATAGATCATGCATGAATAATTAGTACATATATATTGTATGTAAGTGTTTGTTTTTTCTTTTATATATATATATATATATATATATATATATATATATATATATAATTTGTATATTTGCCAAATTTTTATTACATATCTTTAGAGAGAAAGAGACAGAGAATCGAAGTGATAGGCATCAGACAAAAGTTTGAAGTTGTCAACGTTATTACGTTCGTTTCATGCATTAGATTGTTAAATATGTATACTAATTCACAATATCATTATTGTGACTCTAAGAATAAGTCTGCTCACTTCGTTTACTAAACATTGTATGGACTTCTCTATAGGATTTCCATGCGTAGTATTATTGACACAAGTCGATCCCGATATATTATCATCAGTTCCAGAGATCTTTCTATCTATAGACTTGGGTAGATATACAGTAGTATGATCATCGACCAAGGTTTGATATACCTCAGAAGTAAATGCAACAGCTCGCAGTTTCCTGCGTTGAAAATCCTTCGTATCCTTTGTTATCGTTGCCTCATCGCTCAGAGCATCTTCATAATATTCTATTTCTTCTGATTCAGAAACCTGTGTGGTACAGCTTTAAATGTGTGTCTAATAAAATTTGAAGTCTTTGAAAATATTCATTTCTTTCTCATTTTCTCATACTTTATACCATATGATTTATTTTGTATGATATATTTATTATCAAACATGATTTTTAGGGCTAATAACATGGTATTGAAATTTTTCCATACTTTATATATTATAATCAGGGTTATATATATATATAAAAAAAAAAATAAATCTTTATCGTCTCTCATTCTATGGTAATGTACGATTTTAAAATGAATTTATTCGCTTAGCATTTATTCATAATAATAAATTTAAAAAGATAAAAAACAATGTTTACCGATTGCTGCCTTCTGCTTTTCTGACGTGCCAGTTCTAAACTTAAACTTCTCACAGCTAAAGCTAATTTGTGCCTCTGATTTATATCAGTCGAATCGATGAAAGGTTGAGGTTCACCCTCTTGAACTGGAACACCTGCGAACGATTCGCTAAGCGCTCTTTTTAACAACGAACCAGCGAATCTAACGACTGCTCTATCTCGTGCATCCAACTCACGATTTTCATCTTCTGCGATTGGATCTTCCAACCATTTTGACAATTGCTCGTAGACTTCTTCTAATTCGGAACAGAAGTCTAATAGAACGAAAATAGAAAATGTTTCATCAATATATCAGAAGTATCGAAGTTCAATATTTTGCATAAAATGTATTCTGACTTACCAGAATTATATTCTGTACTGAAACTATATCTACTGCTGGCATTGGTTTCTCTTCTTTGAAATGCCGGAGGTTGACTTTGTCGAAATCTACCCAACCATTTTTGTTCTGCTTCCAATGACTCTTTCAAAAAATCTTCGTCTACCGTTTCGTCTCGCAGAACGAATCCCCTTGAACCTCCTCTTTTCAATCTACAACGTTTGATTAAACGTTAAATAATAGTTAAATAGATGAGATTATTAGTATCAAATAGATAAGTATCAATTGAAAAGATTTACTTGATATCTTGATCACAGACGTGACTTCCCGCGATACTTATCCCAACGGCATAACTACTTTCACCGGAAGAAGTATTGGAAGTAGATGCACCAGTGGCTGTACTTTCTCGCTTGAGAGCTTCTTTTAATCTTTGTGCAAATGTACCTCGTCTTTCGGGTGTATCCAATTGCGAACTGTAACGCCTCGTTAACTTTTGCTCTTCCTCGTCTAAAATCGATAAAAAATTCTACTCGATTGTACTAATCGTAAACAAACTCGAGAATAACGATCATTCTTCTACGTACCAACTTCTTCGTCCATCGTGTCTTTTGCACTGTGAAAACTATCCGTACTTTGACTATTGCAACTACTGTAAACAGACATTTGACCAAGAGATTTCCGAGTGACTGGTAAAACTTCACCGCTAGATCCAAGAACAATAAAACGATTTTTTTTGTTCATGCAACTGCTGTCCTTGCAAACTCTTCGAGGGCTCGCTGATCGAACAAATTTACCGTTTGGTTTTGTTCGAAGTTCAGTACCACTTGGTGATTTGCTCAATTCACCAAATGTCGTTGTTTCAACTGTTACAATTAGGAAATGTAATGATCTAATCAAAATTATTACAGTAGATATTACTATGAAAATAATTGTTAAGTCGTTAAGTTTCTAACCATCTTTCGTGGCATCACCAATTTCATAGAATTTATTTTCATTTTCAATTTCAGGTGGAGTGCTACTAAAACTTTCACCAATCGGTGACAATCTCCGAGCTCCTAAACTTCCATCGGCATCTAATTCGGTTTTGATCGGATCTGTTGGGCTACTCGGTACGTGTCTTTGTCGAAATCCTAAAAGGGACTTGTTCATTTCTCTCAAAATGTTGTCTTCTTCGAATTGCGTTAATGGTAACCTTGAATAATCTTCTGGGTCTATACAGCAAATGGTTACCTTAAAAGAGAGATAAATAATATTTAAATAAAATATTTGTAAAAAGATGAACAACTTATCTATCATAATCAATATAATCAATTACGGTATTAGGCTTGGGAACAGCTTCGAATATTGCTCTGTTATGGGGATCGTTTATGATGGATATACGTCTAACATTTTCCACTATCAAAGCCTCGTTATCTTCCAAAGCCTCGACTGATAAAATCGCTGCGATCATTTCTGGATGAGTTGCTAGCTGGAATAGAGAAAGATTTTTTTTCGTAATTTAATACTGCGTTTTAACCAATTACACAGTGATATTTATTTACATGAATGGTTTCTTGCGTAACATCACCGTCGAGTACTCCACCTCCAAATCTTGCGCTTGCGAAACAGACGTAAACAGTTTCTGTTTCTTGCCTTCCCAAACGACCTTCGTGACGAATCGTCAAAGGACAAAGTGGTACATTACTTTCGAGCCAATCTTCTATGGTCAACCATTGTTTTGACGTCATTACCTATGTACAATAAACGAACGAATTAAAATAATTCTCCTTTTAATTATCTCTTTCATATGCTTATTTATCCTAATTCATATCATTCTCAACAAACGCACTTTCATTTTACCTGTCTCGAAATAATCACTCGCCCATCCAATGCACCTTCGTTTTCAAGATAATCGTAGTAATGAAATATGCTCTTCAATTTTGCTTTCTGACAATTCCTAAGACATAGTAATATCTTCGTCGATATTTCGTAAAGAATCATTATTATAATTTTCATTTCAGTTGGATTTGACTCACGTGTGAAGGTGTTTGAAGAAATTCGTGAAGTTGAAGTCTCTTAGTGTGGGATGTGTTTTTGTCGTTCTTTTTGGATATGTTGAGAAAAATGCGTTAGCGATAAGAGAAGAGACGAAAGCGTAACTGTATTCGACGCTATCTCCTAAATAAAAAAAAAAAAAGAAACAAGAAAATACGGAAAATTATTTTATATATATTACGTATGTATCGTAAATGTTCGTAGATGTCGTAATGAAAAAAATTCGAAATATTTATTAATGTATTTTTTTTTTTAAATCTTTTTTCTGCGTTTTATAACTTTTCATTTTTATTTGTTTGTTTGTTAAATATTGCGATGGATTACCCTGTTGCTGCAGACTGTAGTGTAAGCCCTGAGGAGGTTTCGTAGATCTCAGAGATTTAGCTCTCTCTACCATTCGTGGTATGGTTTTTTTGAATACCTGTTCACGTTCGATAGAATCGAGATCCTCATCGAGAAATTTTGCCAATCCTGTGAACAACTCAGGATCTTGAATGTCTTCCTCGGGATCTAGGCTTATGCTGAAACGAACATTCGCGCCGTTGTTAAAAGAAAATAAAATGGAAATAATAAACAAACAGATGCCATCTTTCACAAGGCGCGAAATCGAAACCAGTTTAATACCAGTTCTGGTTGATCGTTAAACTTTTTTTTATATTTTTATATTTTATCTTGTCATTCCTTTTCATAAAAGATTTAGGAATATCTTTTTAAGAGGATCATAAAAGATGAGACACTTTAACGAGATCCTTAAACGTTTCTCTAATGCGCAGACGCGACAAGTTCGTCGTAAATTTTACGCTCCTCCGAGCAGTAACATCAAACAAAATAAAATACAGGCGTGAGATCATCGACCGAATATAGTTTCGCGTACGTGTGCATTGTCGTATCTCAGCGAGTTAATTTTGCAACTATGTCAAAGAGAAATATTATTATAAATCAAAGACAAGAGAAAATCATTTCTTTTTTATTTCTTTTTTCTTTTTCATTCATTCATTATATATATATATATATATATATATATATATATATATATGTTTGAAATCATTTTTAAATAATGCAACAAAATATCTATACACGTGCACGTGTACGCGTGCCTTTCTGTCTATAATTCTCTGTTTTTACTTAACGCTATGTAACGTAATACAATAAGATGCGTAAAATGTCACGCTTACTTGCACATGTCGTGCAATCTCTGCATCGCGTCCAAAAGATCCGTAGAGTTTTTGGCGAGCGCTGCTCTGTCTAATTGTTTTACCACAGCTGGCCACCATGGTAGATCGCAAGGAAGCATAACTAAAGCCATCGTAGATGAGAATCTGTCGAAAAAAACAAAATTTTACTTATCGTTCTTTTCTTTTTTTTAATTTATATTTTTCACCTATTCAAATGATTTTCTATTATCGTGAAAACACTATTAATAGATGAAGAGATTGATTACGATGAACCGATTCACATCGTGAAACGCGTATTTTTTAATCGTTCGAATTTACGAGACATCGCGATTGTCAGTTAACATTTTCTTTGGCATCTAGCCCACGGTGAGTTGTGTTCTATTTCGTATTGACCTATATATATATACCTATATATATATATATTCTATAGATATTATTATATTGTATGGCGAGAGAGTCAATTTCTTTCGTAGGAAAGAACTTTTACAGGCGCGTCTACGAAGGTGCCTATTAGGTTGCAACGATGCTTAGAAACGATATCGACCCTTTTCTCCCTCTTGCTAAGGGTCTTTCTCGGGAAAATCTTTACTTGGTGTACTATATCTAGTAAATTAACACCTTAAGTTAATACGACGATAATGATTCTGATAATAACGACAATAATGATGACAATAATGATGACAACAATTATAATTATAACGATGTCTTTTTAATCGATCTAAAATTATTCATGAAACTTTCTATTCGCTATGGATAAGTATCATAAACCCTATCTTTAAAAATTGACTCTCTATATTATTATTATTTGTCTAGATTAATATATATATATATAAAAAAAGGTAATGTAAATAAAAAAGAAATATAAAAAAAAATGTATTTAGAAGCCCGTTTGACCACGTTACAAGAGTTCTCTTTGGCGAGTTGAGAGGGTGCGTTACGTCCCGCGACATTTCGTAAATTCTACGCATGCGCGATACACGTTGATATATAATTAGGCGCTTTCTCTCGTAGCAGGGGCGAGATGGACGTCGTTCGAGGTACAACGCACCGCTCTCTCGACTTATTTTCTTGAACAGAGAGAGCATCACCCCGTTTATATAATCACCTTTCCTCCCTTCTTCACCGGCACTTTTACATATACGCACAGACACACACTCTTTTTCTTTCTTTTTATTTCTGTTTATTCTTGTTTGCTCGTTCGATTCTTCAAAACGAAGAAGAGTCAGATCTTGAGACGCGTTGTCCCGGTGCCGCAAGGCACGACGCTCTGCGGCCAACTCCTTTTTTGATCCTTGAAACGCCGGCACATAGTTGATTACTTCCTCCCCCTTCTACACCTTCCCCTCTTTTTCTGATATCTCTTCCTCTATCACACGTTTTTTTTTCTCTCTTTCTTTCTCTCTACCCTTCTCTCTCTTTCTCTCTTCTCTCTTTCTTGATAAAACCTATACTATCACAAAATCTGTATTTGTTTTATTCCAACGGATCTTCTTTTTTTTTTCAAAACCTTTAAAACTTTAGGCCGACCTTCTTTTTTCTTTGATTGTAATCACTATATATTTCTCTTTGAACGTATTCCGGAAAGAAGAAAAGGGGTAAAATCAAATGGCATGATATTATTTCTTGGCTTTATACAAGGGCGCACGAAAGAACGACCGCACTGCCACGGACGTTACTACTGCCGCGTCGTCGTACGTGCGTACGTCGTTTTCTTCGTAAGATTTTGCCGGTCCCCGTAGACCCGGACTATCTATCCCCTCTCTCTATTCATTCCATTTCACCACCCCGCTATCTCGTTATTTATAGAACGGCGCCGGCGCCCTGGACAAAACTCCTACATGTATACAATTTCTATTGCAAAGTTTCAAACGTTCCACCCTAAGTAATTTCTGCGTCGGTAAAATCGATACTTATGGAGAGATTTCTATTTTATCGACTTAAAGAAAAAGTAAAGAGACGAAGGTAATCGTTTTTTTTATTTATCTCGAATTTTAAAATTGATTCCTTTTTGCTAGAAAAATTTAAAATACTCGATACTTTTACATATACGAATTGAAATTTTGATAAAATTAGAAATAATGTCGAGTTTCCAATAATTTTCAATTAACTTATCTTCAGAGAAGTATAATCTGGCATGTAGTTTTTTTCTTTCTTTTATCAAATGTATTATTATCTTTATTACAAAAATTTCTGTCACACACTAACTCGAATGTCTGGTTATGCGTGAGTAGGTTTAAGCTAGTGGAAATAATGTTTTTCTATTGTATTTGTAGTTCATAGTTTGTTTATACCTGTCGCTGAAGCCGCATACGTTTACGAGAGAAAGATAGTGAATAACCTTAAAGCACGCAAATTCCTCTTTCACGTTAAGATAACAAATGTTGGAATGGGTACTAAGATCCAATCAAGATGCAATTATGATTCATCGATATCTGTAAATTATTTCGTTTATCCATGAACATGATGATTACTATTCTTATTGACTGGTTAAAAGAAACGTACAGCATCTTGTTTTGCAAAACGGATTAAAAACAGTCAGTAAAAGTAGTTCTTTGCTTTACCGATCAAACAGGTAACGGTTAGTAATAGTAGATACCTTTCTTTTCGATTGATGATATTAGATTCCTGTTTTTACGGCCGGTAACTTAGCGATATATATTCCCTGTCTTATTGACTGAGCATAATCAATATATAGATATATTGTATAAATATATTGTTTCTAATAATAGGACAGAGCAAAATCAGAAGTTAAGAATCATACAAAGCTGTGTAATATTTTAAAATATTGTATTATTTTAACGGAAGTTTCTTTCGTAGTGGACAGTTTTTTCCTAGTGGTTTGTTTTTATCGATTTGGTCTTCAGACCGAGAAAAATATAATGCAACTTTTTGTTGCTGACCAGTTTAATTGAATTCTTTAAATTTTAATTAAAAAGTTTTAGCTTCATATCATATTTTACAATTAACGATGCGTTCGAATTCTGTAATATATTGAAACAAATACGATCGTATCACTTGGCATTTTTGCCAAATGCATTATCATGTTCAATGCTGCACGGGTCATCGGTAACCCATGTCGAACTTTCCATTCAGGACGTTGTGGTTGTTTTATGTAAAACGAAACATGATCATGAAATCATCAGTTGATGCATAATTATTACGTATAATGCAATTTTCATATTTTGGGCTATCGATGAGTTCCCGGCGTTTCCAGGTCATCGAGCCGGTTCACAAAAGCGTTTTCGACTCATTATCTTCAAGTTATCAACATTGTCTTTTTAATTTCATTAATTTTTTTTATTGTCACACAGCGACATTCGCATAGTGCTTTCATAAAGGATACAAATGACAAATAAAGCGAGTAAAATATTATATGTACCAATTAGTAATCTGACTCGAAAATATAGCAAGACAGTTTATATTATATTATTCCGTACCAGAACATTTAGCCATGCGAACTCTTGGCGGTCTATCAGACTTTTTCTGAAGGGTCATTTATTACTACATATATGGAATATTTACTCTAATATCGTAGGATGCAGAGCCTGGATAAAAAAAGATATTTCAGACCAAAGTTGTTTGTTTTTGAACCGACTAACTTTTGTTTCGAATTTCTTTTTATTCGAAAATGTTTTCGAGATATTTAAATGTTTTAATTTTTAAAAATCATCCTGAATATCCTGTAACGTAAGTTAAGTGAAAAAAAAGAGAAAGAAAAAGAGAGAGAAAAGGAAAGAAAGAAAAGTCGAACGAATCTCTAATAAAAAGAGAGAAAGAAGTCTTGTTGAGTAAGTGTAAAAGAGAAAGAGTTAGAAAGAAAGAAAGGATAATAAGTCTGGGTAAGTAACGGTGAAGAGGGAGCAAGCTCGAGGAGAAGAAAATTGTCGGAAAAAAGAAGATAAAGACGGCCAAAAGGTGGTTCTGTGCATGCTGGACACGCTCCACGTCCATTTCTTTTAGCCACGTTCTACGCAACGTCCATGGGACTCCTACCTTTATTAAATTCCCGTCGTGCGATATTGTCCGACCGCTTTTACTTCCATTCGCGGTTCGAACAATTATCTACGTCCTTTCTTTTAATCTCTCTAATCGTATCGTTGATCGAGATGAGCACAGCTTTTTTCTTTTTTTATCGAAGATAAAAGGTACGTTTTGATTTTTCGTAAGATTCTCAGATTCTCCGTTTGAAAATTGTTCATTTCTTCATTTTTTCATTAACTTTCTTTTCTCTTTTTCTTCCGTTATAATTTTAATTTAATTGGAATTATACCTTCGTTTGAGGAACAATCATTTCCAAACAAAATCTTTTTATTTTAATTTAAAAATGCATTTTAAATTAATTGAGAAAAATCAATCAACATCGATGTTCGTCGTTTTATTTTTACTGTCATTTCGTGAAAAAAGATAAGAAAGAAAATTTCCTTTTGTCCTCTCACAATATCAATAGAAAATCGTCGAATCTCTTTCCTCGAGTGAAAATTACAGTTAGGAGAAAATTCTACGTTAGTACGTTGTACCCTACAAGCACGCCGTGCAAATACTTCTCTTACCGTCTTTAATCTAGACTAAGGTTAAACATTATGCTTCCTACGTGTCCCTGAAAATCTTCCTTGGTTGGCTTTAACCGACCGAATCGTAGTCGATTTCGTTTCTATCTCGAAACTCATCCCGAAAAAGTCAAACTCCCTATTCTATTTTTCGAGTCTTCTTTTTCTTTTTATCAATTCAGAGCGATTCGAGACAAAAATAAAAAGAAATTGGAAAATAACGAGAAGTTAACTTGATAGGAATATGAAACAAATAAAATAAAAAATAAAATGGCAACGAGCTCTGTCAGGGAATTTTATTTTATATATATATATATATATATATATATATATATATATATATATATGTATGTGTGTGCGTATGTGTACATATTTTTCGCGTCGAAAGATAATTAAATATCCAATGAATAAAGTGAGAAAAGTTATTAACTCGTCATGATGATAAAAAAAAGAAGCCCGAAGCAAGTTTGGAAGGGGGAGAAAGTGGAGGATTGGGGATGAAAAAATATTTCGAGAGCAAGTTCGTTTGACGTGTTGCGGTCGTATGCACTCGCGAAAGACTTCCTTTGAACCTGTTGATGCCATTTCGAGAGCTCACCTTTTGCTTTTCCTACTGTTAAATAATTCTTACATATATTGTTGACCGATTGGTACATATATGCAAAAAATAATGAGTTTAACATCGGCCACGTTTACGAACGAATTAAAACCGTTATTAAAAAATTAACAATTTAAGAAAATTGGTAATATCAAAATTAAACAAACACTATCCAACAAAACAATATTATAATAACGACTATCACAATTTTATACTACATGCACGTTAAACATAATTATACTCGTGGCCCATGAATAATGTATTAAAAAAAAAAAAAATCAGAACTGATAAGAAGATTATTAATTTAATCGATACTTTCAAATGAATTTGACTTATTCGATTAATGATCGTCATTTTGAATAAATCTTTTGACAGCCTTCATTATCAATTTGATCATCCTATTATATCTCGAACGAATGCTCGTTGGATTAGAAAATTATCCTATTAGATACTATTAAAATGTTAATTAGACGAATTATTCACTTGAACCTTTGATTATCGGTATAGAACAAATGATCTGTTATTCTTTCAAAGTTCGGTATATTAGTTTAGTTTTTGTTCTCTTACAATTTCATTCTTTTCATTCTTTTATTTATATATTCCGCAAATATGTTTGACACGAATAGAAACGCGTATATATTGGCATATGTATGTTGTTCAATTTGGCGTATCGTGTCAGCCATTCGCGAATGGGTCCATTGCCATACAAATATTGTTTTGTAGCTATTTCGAAATAGTCTAGGTAGAAACCTGGCCGGCCCGCATTGCAGTTTCCAGAAATACTGCTAGCAGCAGCACTACTAGCAGAAGCACTAACAGCAGTAGAACCAGCACCAGCATCAGCAACAGTAGGAGAGCAGTACCAGCAGGAAAGGGTGGTAGTAGATACGTAGACACGGGAGAACGAGTTACATCAGCTAATTGTTTCTAACTGGATTAACCGACGAATTGTATGAATGTAGAGCCCGGTTCGTATCTCGGCAAGGCGCTCACCACACCTTTCCACCATTGTTCTTTGATCATAAGAGAAGTGGGTCGAGCTTTAGACTCCTTTTCGGGAGATTGCTTCCGGTTATTCTTGCCATTGACCTGCTAGTAACATGAGACCTCATAGAAAACTTACTTTTCGTCTTTTCATTCTAGAGATAGTATATATAAACAAATAAATATATATGTATATGTACACATACGCTTCTATATACTTTTTTAATTAATTATATTAGATAAGTGAAAAAAAAATTATGTTAGGGTGTTAGCGTTATTTTCTAATAAACAGAAATTATGCTTCCAAATTGAGAACATAGAAAACTTATCTAATTTCCTACTTTCATTCTAGAGATATAATATATTTATATAATATAATAATAGTAATAGAGTATATATGTATAGTATATATTATATTGTAATATGAAAGCAAGAGATAATAACACATAATATATATATATATATATATATATATATATATATATATATTGTATTTTTAATAATGAACGTAATAAAAATGCATGATGTATATACATATATATATTTTAGTAATTATGTGAGATAAGTTAGAAATAGATAATGTTCGAACTGTGTAAGCATTATCCTCTAGAAAAATTTTTTTTTTTAAATTAATGAGAATTATTATATGCATTTTCTTTTTCTTTCTTATTTATTTACTTTTTTAATGCATTAAAACACAACTGTCCAATTAACAGGTACTTTAAAGAAATATCTGACACATTATTTTCAAGTATTATTTTTAATTGGAAATCTGCTTAGGATCATTTCTACGATTCTCCAGTTCGTTAATACTCGCTTCAAGAAGAACTGTTTCCTTCGTTCTTTACAGATTCCTGAGTCTGCAACTGGAATTCAGTCAGAATATTCTCGGTAATAACGTCTCCATGATTCTATTTTTTCTTTTTTTTTATTTTCTTTGTATTTTTTCTTTTTCTTTTTTTCATAAATTCTTATAATACATTTTATAGACACGAATTACCTTTAATGAGATTCTCTCTTCGAGTTCACGAAACACTAGAAAAAGAGAGAAAGAGAGAGAGAGAGAGAGAGAGAGAAAGAGAGAGAGAGAAATCAAAAGAAACGAGATCTTCAGATTTACAGGGACAATAATATAAGCGAGATGCGTTATCGAGAAAGCGAGGGAGACAGAAGGTATATTCGATGAATTATTTCGATATTTCGAATAGCAGAAGGATACAAAACGCTGTTGCATTCGTGAAATAGGAGAAAAGACGATGTGGAGACAAAAGGGGAAAGAACGAATAGTGGTGGAGGTGTAATGCTCGCCTTTATTCCAATTCTGCTGTTACGCCGAGAGTGACAATTTTTTTCATCTCTTTCGACTCAAGGACCCCAAACGTTTTGTCGTCTCTATCCTTATATATATATATATATATATATATATATATATATATATATATATATACACTCTCATTCTGTCTATCTATTTATCTATCTTCGTCTCTCTCTCTCTCTTTCTCTTTTCTGTTACTCCTTCGACCGTGAGAGAACCATTTCTCGTGAGGATACATTTATCAACGCCTGCTACCTAACCACAAGAGAGATAAATAATTTTCACTGGCTGCAAAATGTCCTGCTTGTTCTACCTCGCTTTCCTTCATAGACGGCACGTCCTTTTCCACGTTTGATCTTTTTCTTTTGAAATTTTTCGTCGTGCTGAACGTATTGCATCCATTGGCTATGATTAGATTATCAAAGAAAAATTAAATCAAATTATTAGATAACTTGATTCATCGAATAAAATTTCTCTTTTACTTTTTCCTTTTTTTTTCTTCTTCTTCTTTTTTTTTAGAAAAGGAGAAAGTAAAATATAATAACTTCGTTCCATTAACAAATTTTTAATTTAATTCACTGGTAGTATGTAGAACCGCCTGTCAAACTGTCTGAAATATCGTGCAGACGATTTGTTATTAATTTAACTTTTAAATTATTTTATACATTATTGCAACACATGGGAGATAAGAGATTATTAATTAAACAAAAATATTCATTAAGTAACATTAATTGAGAAATAATTGTATACAAAACGGGAACGTTCAGTGTGGGAAAATAATTAATATGTCAATGGGTTAATAAAAGAAATAAAAAATATATATAGCAGTATAATTATATAATTATATGGATAAGTTGCATAATTGGGTTATGTATGTATAAGTTACGTATATGCTATTGTTCGATATAGTTTCCGTTGAACACGCATTTAGAAAAAAAGAAAAAGAGAGAAGGGAAAGCAAGAATGTCGAGACTGGCGATGAATGCATCGAATAATTGATCCTAATTGATGAGTCAGTGTAAGTTATATCACTACTGAGCTCTTTCCTTCGTTTCCCAGTGTTCGTGTTCCAAATTCTTTTCTGTCTAGTACTATTCAAGGTCATCAAAGTTTTATTGCTGTTAAGTTTTATTGTCAATATCATCAATCATTCTGCATATATATTATTTATTATATATATATATATATTAAATTATATATAATAGATATTGATTTAACAGATTCATTTTCCTCGTTCGTGACATGTTAATTTTCTATTAGAATTATTGCCTATTTCCGGATACTTTGGGAGACAGTTTAATTAATAATGCTTTCATAATTAATTAATATAGACATACTTTGAGAGATAAAAATTTTGATTTGTCATTTATTCTATTATCGAATACATATAAATTTTATATTTTGTACGGTATCATATATACGAGTAATATATATTACATAATTTTACTTTATTTTATTTTATTCGATGTATCGTCTATACCTATTATAAAATTTATGTATATTCGATATATTTGGGTATACATTATTTTCGTGAGAAGGAAGTATATGTAAAATGATTTGAAAAGTTTGTCGAAATAGAAGATGGCGATGCAAAGTGCTGCTACAGGATGAAAAGTAAGGAGGAAAAAGGATGAGAGTAACGCTTGGAGGAACGAGTAAATTCAAGGCGAAATACTCAAGTTACTTCTTCGAGAGTTACTGATACGCTCTGCCTTCCTTTGTATCTTGTTGCTGTTGCTGTTGCTGTTGCTTTCTCGAATGCGAATCAAATAAAAAGACGATTGTACTTTAAACGATTCTCCCAGTTGGAGAGACTTGAGTTCGTGAACGATATTAAATAACTTTCTTCGCGATCCACGACTTAAAGATTTACATTACGCGTTTCAACATTACGATGGAAATTGAAACAAAGTAGAACATTTCTATTTATGTTTCTCGTTTTTTAATTCTTTTTTCTTCTTTTCCTACCGACTAGTATCAATGGAATGTGCTTTAACGAAATGAGACATGCGTTCTCTCTCTTTAGGGAGAGCTTTATTTTTCCAATTAATTATTTTCTTTTTTTTGTTTCTTTTTATAAAAACAAAAAAATATATACATACATATATACATATATATATATATATATATATATATATATATAAGACGAAACGAATGTACATATATTGCGACTAAATAGGATCTTTTTAGGTGGGCAAAAAAGTAGGGGTCAGGGAGTAGAGCGTTTGTTGAGGGATTATTTAGAAAATACCCATAGAATTCGAATTCGGGATAGCGAGGAAAAAGAAAAAACAAAAAACGAAAAAAAGAGAAAGAGGGAACGAAAAAAAGAAGGAAAAAGAGTAAAAAAAAAAAAAAATGTTTTTCACTGTAACTGACCGTAAAACGTTCGACTCTGATGGTCCCTTCTAACCATTTTCCAATCCCTACGCGTTTCCCTTACGATTTACTTGCTAATGGAATTCTATTTTCCCTTTCTCTCCTTCCTCTATCTCTATCTCTCTTCGATTTTCCGTTTTAAGCATGTCGATATCCAATTTCGCGAGCGCTTTAAAGAGCTCCAACGATTTTTTATTCGTTCCTTTTTCTCCCTCCCCTATTTTATTTTATTTATTTATTTTTTTTCTTTACTTTTTATTTCTTTTTTTTTTGCGCTTCTTTCACACGTCGTACGGACGCCTCCCTCCCTCTCTACCCCTTCCCCTCCCACGATTTTCCCAGGTCCCTTTTATTCTCTACGAATTTCGAACTCGAACAGCTATCTAGGAGTACTTCCGTAAATTATAAACACTTTAGGCAAGAGATTACGCGTATGCAGAGAAGTAGAAAGAGAAAGACAGAGACAGAGAGAGAGAGAGAGAGAGAGAGAGAGAGAGAGAGAGAGAGAAAGAGAGAGAATGGAAAGAGGAGGAGGAGGAGGAGGAGAAGGAAGAGGAGGAGAAGGGATGGGTTGGTTCCGATATTGGAAAAGCCATTTTTCCGCCAACTTTTTCTCGACCTTCGACCTAAATCCTTTCCCAGGCAGATACTCTATGAAGCTTCCCCCGTTCACTCGAGGGAACAAATTCGAGCGAATGGCATCAGCCGATAATAACGAATGCTCGTATACGAAATTTAATCAACTTTTGAATTCGTCGAAAATTCCTAAAGCGGTAAAGATATTGTCCTTTCTATAGTGAACCTATGGCGAGAATGATTAAATTTGAAAAATTCGATAGTGTCGATACTTGCCAATATTCGACCATTATTCTCTTCAAGTATCAGGCACTTATCGATACCGATATCGATATTCGACACCTCTTCTCTTTTTTCCATTTTGTTCTCTCTCTCTCTCTCTTTTCTTTTTTCTTTTTCTTTTTTTTATGATTTTTTATCATCCATACACTTTGGAAAAGATTTTTTGTTGTTGTTGCACATACATAGAAATGTAAATTAAAAATAGAAGGAAAATGTAGGTAAAGGACTGTTCTTCTCTCTTGCATATATGTATATATATATATGTAAATACATTGTAGATCGTTACATTGTGTGTTGTTTACGAGCATTATCGACGAACCCCTTGCTGAAAGGAACAAGCGCTTCAGTGGTGCGTGACAGAATCGTTCACGATCAGACGAGCATCACGCCTCCACAAATTTTGCACGAATGGTCGATTATCCTTCCGTTCATTTACCCGCGCGCGACCGATTTTCAACCGAGAGATAAATACCCTTACGTTGGGTTTTTCGCGATATACACTTTTACATTTTTGTTTTCTTTTTCTACTTTTTCTTTCTTTTTCTTTCTTTTTTATTCAATTTGTTTGTAACAAAAAGAAAGAAAAACAAGAAGAAGAAACAAGAATCTTGTCTTATATTACCGTCTTATTATCTTATCATGGAATCTAACGGAATTCAATATACTATGAAAATTCAGTTCCCTTTCCTACCGATGTTTTTACTTCTTCTCTTTCCCAATTAAATTTTCTTTCTATGTTTAGATGTTTGTTAAACGACAGAAAGGCAGCAAAGTTGGATGATCAAAAGTTCGATATGAAAGTATAGTTTTACTTCAATAATGCTACGTCGAGGAAATATAGTAAAGTTGAAAAGAAGAAAAAATAAAAAAGTTATGGATGTAAGGGAAGGAAACGAAGACGAAATATGTATTGATTGCTGTCAAAGAAATTTTATAGTTTTCTTATATATATATATATATATATATATATATATATATATATATATATATATAAGTATGTTACTGTATGTCTATATCAAAAGAAAGGAAAAATTATTATTATAGATAAATTTCTTTTTCATGAATATATCTCGTCGACCAATAAATGTTCATATAAAAATGCAATAAAGAATGCAAATAAAGATATCTTGAAAGATTTTTCGTTGAACGTTCGATGAATCGATATTTCTTCAAGTGGAAATTCCCAAGTGGAGATCCGTATAAACGAATTCGTGAGGTCCTTTTTGATAACACGAAAGAACGTATCCCGTGGGAGCAGGGATAGAGGAAACACACCGTGTGCCCACGAGTTTAGGAGCAAGGCAAAGTTTATGCAACCGGACGCAAGCGTTAGATGTCGCACGTAATTGAATGTAATTCTTATTCCTCGCACGTATGTCCCGTAAAGCCGTCGTGAGAGTAGCGTAAAGCGGTAAAATCGAGCAATGTACGTTTGAATATATGTACGTACACGTGTACGTACATTTGGATATTTATACATATATAGAGTGAGTCACGTAATCGGTTACAAATCGTTTCTATTTTCAAATTTGAATAAAATAAGATATTTCTAACACATTAAGAATAATATATATATATGTATATATTATTATAATTCTGTAATAATAATAGAATTATTAAAAAAAAATTTTATATTCGAATATAGTGATTAAATGATCAAAACAAATGATATGATTCATTGCTGTATATACGTATACGTATACGTAACATATCTATTAATATATCTTCATCTACTTTTATCCTTCTAATCTTTCTATCTCTCTATCTCTCACGTTTCCTGAGTTAGAATTAGGCGATATAACTCTAGGGCGATTAGCTAATTTATTAATTCACTTGTTTGTGCCCCCCCCCCCCGGAAAGGTTGAAAATTCTTCTTCCTTTTCTTCTCTATGATACACCTACGCGACAATTAAAATGCTAATCGCTACGATGAAATAATCGGTCTATTATTTTACAAAGTTGATAATCAGTATGGAGTTAAAGTAGAGATTGTCCCAGGACTAAAACCTTTCTATATATCCGTCCTATTGTCTCTACACACACCCTTTACCTTTGCGAACTCACGCGGCATAATTTTACATCCTTTTAACTTATCCCATTCGAGGGAAAGAGAGAAAAAAAGAAAGAAAAAGGAGAGAGAGAGAGAGACAGAGAGAGAGAGAGAGAGAGAGAGAGAGGAAGAGAGGGAAAGAGAAAAGTTGAAAGATCGATAAACTTTCCCAGTGGAAATATTTTCTACTTCCGGTCGATACCGGAAATCCCAAGCCACAGAAATTTCCCGTTTGGCTCGAGGAAAGAAATTTAACGAGCTCTTCAGATTTCCTTCGATCCTTTTCACTGACTTACACATATCCATGAAGAAAATTCATATTTACTGTGAAAAATCAAAGGATTCATTATCGGGAAAGGTTCGTTATGAACTTTCCAAAAAAATAAACCGATTATCTGCCTAGACTGTTAGACTTCATACGTTTTATCTCCCACTCTCTATCTCTCGTAAAAGCTAGGAAGAAGAGCTATAAGGAATCAACGTGATCTTTGAAAGAAAGTAGGATAGCTGAAAGAGATGAGAAGGTTGAAGAAGATAAGAGAAAAGAAGAGAAACAGGGCAAGGGAGAAAGATGAGAAGGAGGGGAGGGAAGAAATGAAGAAAGGAGAAAGCGTGGGTGGAAAGAGATGGAAATTCAGTTTGCCACGACGATCGGTAGGCGTCAGCTTGAACGACTACCGAGCCAACAAGCAAGCCGATGCTGGAGTTAATGGCGGAATTAACCTTAATTATCGGACCCTCCAGAAGACTCTTTCATTCTTCCTTTTACGAGCCGACTGAGCACCAATCGGACTATCTCTTTCTCTTTCTCTTTCTCTTTTTCATTCAAGCAAGCTTACCAATTCTTCTTCGATGAGTTTCGACTTACTCTCTCTCTCTCTCTCTCTCTCTCTCTCTCTCTCTCTCTCTCTCTCTCTCTCTCTCTTCTTTTCTCTCTTTCTTTATCGAATTTCTCTTTCGTGCTTCTATATTTAGTCTCCCCTCTCCCCCACCACTTCGTATTCTTTTCTATCCCCGTTCAAGTCAACCCACCCCCATCTTTTCTCATGCGATCTCCTTTACGATTTCTCCAGGCATTTCGCTTTCGAGTTAGCCGAGAGTGAGATTGATAGAGGATGATCCTTTTCTCATGTATGACCCTCTTTTCTCCGTGTCATCACGCTTACACACCCTTTTAACACCCGTGTTCTCCTCTCGATAACCTTGTGTGCACGTACTACATGTACCTGTCTTTGCCCAGAGAATTTTCACGTTAAATGTAGAGGTCTCTTTGAGAAAAAAAAGAATCAATCGATCGCCTTCGAACTATCCCGTTACAACGGATATGCGTTAATCGATTGGTACACACACACACGCACACACGCATACACGCGCACACGCACATACACACACGTGTATACTCGTATATACCTACATATCGGTGAATCTCCCTCTGAACTGTCGATCATCGAACAAAAAAAAGATTCTTCGAGAAAAAACATGTCGGCTTCCAGTTTTTATTATCTTTTTTTTCCATATTTATACACATAATAAGCATACGATTACATCGTATTAGGTACTAGATCAGTTACATACACGTAATATATATATATGTATATATATGTATGTATGTATGTATGTATGTATGTATGTATGTATGTATGTATGTATATATACATACCATATGATGGTATATATATATATATATATATATATATATATATATATATATCATCATATATCCAGCATTCTGTACAATAAATAAAGACTCTAGAGCATTTTTTAAAACACAACGTCACGTAGTCTCTCGCGATTATTTTTTTGTCTTTTTTCTTTGTTTTCTTTTTTTTGCATAGATTACAATTTGAATCAACAATTAACTGCATACGACGTTTCATTCATATTAAGAATCTAGCTAAAACATTGTCGATCGTTAACATCGAGACGAGCTACGAACGACGAGATCGATGATCGATTTTAAACGATCATTCGAAAGAAAGAAAAAAGAGAAGAAAAAAGAATAAATCTTTCAATGAATTTAAACAAAATCAACAATTCACTTTTCTTGCTTAAAAGACGCACGTGGCATGGTAAACAGCTGACACTTCGAGAGTAGAACGATCGAGTTATTTAATTATCTATATATATATAGTATATATATATATATATATATATATATATAATATATATATGTATATATCAGAAAAAATCGCGACGCATAGTGATATAGATGCGAGTATTATTAAATTCGAATTTTACTTTATCGACGATTAAAATTCGCGTGGTCGCGTAAAAAAGCCCAATTGGCATTTAACGTTAAGCCATGCCATTACGATCTCTTTGCCTTTTGCGAAAAGATTTCGATTGTTAACTTACGAGTACAACGAACTCGGATCATCTTTGAAAATTTGTCCTATTACTGCTATTTCGAAGATAGAAAGATATCAACGTTGAAAAGTCGTACCCATTGAAAAATCGAAATTTAATTGGATCGGTGTGTAAATCGATATTGTCGTGTTACTTAGAGCTGATACTCGGAGTTCGACCTTCCAACATGAATTTGTTTCTATTTATTATTATTATTATTATCATTATTATCATTATTATTATTATTATTATTATTATTATTATTATTATTATAGTTATTATTATTATTTTTATTAATATTAATATTATTATTAATTTTTTAAAATTTTTTTTGTCAATTTCTTTACTTTTCTATTTTCTCTCTCTTTAAGACAAAATCTTTACGCGAAATATCTTCTTACGAACGATTCTTTGATGCTATTTAAAACCGAAGTAAAGGATGAATGAAAGATGTGATATATATATCGAATATATCCCTCATTTGTATCGATTCACAGAAATATCGTCGGAAAGATTTCTCATGGATAAGTAACAATGTTCGTAATGCTATCGATATCGTTGATATTTTGAAATACTTTGTCTCTTTGTTCTTTCTTTTCTGTTTGAAAACAAATTTTTCTGCTAATTCTAACGGTATTCGAGTGAATCGATCGAAATTGAGAAACAGTATCGATATAGTGAAAAATCGTGAAATGCGTTATGTCAGGAAAAGAGCGAAGATTATCCGCGAGATCTACGTGACTCAAAGAGACGAGAGAAGGGCTCTTCGAAAGGGTGCTCGAGAAATCGCGGAGTAGTCGTATGGTCTCATGTCAAAAGTTTTACTGTGAGGATCTGGAGAGAATCGCGGAAGATAGGAGAGCGAGAAGGGTCGTAGAAGCAACGAGGTCAATCGTAGCTCTTCTCCATCCAGCTGCACCGTTCATGCAGGTCTCACGAATTCCAACAATCTTGAGACCACGTCGGCCAAGAAGATTGTGAACGCCTCGTCTGTCGGCCTCACTAAGCGTGTGTTCCCGAGAGAGTAGCAAGGAATAAAGTTGGCTTTCCGGGCCTCGCGAGCAGAAGGTCAACACCATGTCCGAGGCCACAGCTTTCATCACGTGAACGCAACCAACGAATTGTGTGTATTTCTTCTCTGTCAACGTTCCTACGAAAGAAAAATATCGATGAGATTAGGATCTTGATGTTGACACGATATTATTTCTTTTTTGGTCTCGTCTATTATTCTTACATCATGCATTCGTCAATATGTATATATCTACATATACATACGCATGTATGTATGTATGTATGTATATATGTATTTCAACGAAACAAAAGCGAAATAATAATCGACACTGTCGTTTCCACCAGGGATATTATATAGATAACGTCATTTTCGTTTTTTTTCTTTCTTTCTCATGCAAGGGTAATCATTATTGCATCCTAGTTGTCACCGACAGATGAAAGAGATAAAAGGCAGGGGATGTGAAATTTTTTACGTGCCGTTAACTGCTCGATCGGTGAAAAGCGTTTTCAATGAAACGTCAGATTCAGCAGGGATCGTCGACATTTGTAAGAGCGATCATCGAAACGTCACACGCATGGAGTTTTCCGTACTGGACCGTGTAGAGGTGTGCTCGTTTAAACGTAGATTAAAGTTTACATTTCTGACGTGTTAACGTATGTAATACGTCTGCAAGCAGCGACGTGTAATTTCTAATCAAAGGCTAAATAGCTACCTAACGACATAATGACACATAATACGACATACGTGTTCATATCATTTGTTACTCTAACCGTTTTCCCGTGGGTTTTGACGTGAAACGAAAGTAACGAGGACTCCCATCAACAATAATAATAATCGATTTACTTATAAACCGTGATAATATTATTTTATCAAATATTTCACGGGCTTTAACGAATAAAAGTGATGAGTCGACTCGAGTGAAAAAGTCAAGAAAAATTAAAAAATCGTTAAAAATCAAACGACTGGGTTTCCGATTTTAAACAATTTTTCTTCTCTCTAACGAACTAGACTAGCGATAAAAATTAGATAATGATGCGTCCTCGTTGAGATCGTTAAAGAAACTGTGCACAGATTTCATTCCTACCTGCTGAACTTTCCTCTCTCATTGGCTACCACCAAGTGCTGACCAGGGACGAACACGAGTATAAAAATTTACGTCACGTTTCGCGACCCCCACAAAAATAACGATTTTCATCGTCGAAAACGTAGCAAACTCGTCCACCAACCCTTTCGCTATTCTTTCTCTTTTTTCTCTTTCCTCCCTCTCTCTCTCCTCCCCTTCTTCCTTTTTATTTTCTCCTTCTTTTTTCCATTTTTTTTTCATTTTTTCCTTTTTTCTTTTCCTTTTTTTTTTTTTTTAGTACAAACCAACGGCCCCTGCATTCTGATGAGATATTTGCGAACGAACCCGAAGAATTTACCGAGAGAAGTACTCTTCCATTTTTTCACTCTCGTAAGTCCGTAAAACGGCATCTCTTCGGGGAGATCAACGAATTCCGAACGTTCCGAGCAACGTGATTGTGCATTAGAGTTACGAGTTTCGATTCTACACAACGAACTCGTTAATTTATCGCTTCAACAACTCGAATCGAATATCTGACAATAAGAAATTTATTTGCTCTGTCATATACGTTTATTGTCAAACGTACGTACGTCTATTATAGATCGAGAAATGAAGAGTTATTGCCAAGAAATATCATATTTCACGATTTTGTACGATCGAGAGAGAGAAAGAGAGAAAGAAAGGGATTTAGAAGAAAGGACACGAACGTTTTTTTATTAAATTATTTTCCATTTCGGTTCTTCGTGCCAGCGAGTTTTTTATGAATTTTTTCTTTTTCAGTGATGTCCCATGCCATTCGACAACCATAATTGGTTGTTACAAGATTATAAATGAAAGAAAGAGAGAGATATGAGAGAGAATTGTAACAAATGTGAATACGATGTTGTCCACGAGAGGACAGTCTTTTAAAGCGAGGATATGAAAAAACTAATTTTGAGTTCGTACGAATAGCAAAATGAGAACGTAGCAAATTCGTTGACTCGAATCGAGTGAAACTTTTCATATGAACCTATCTAGAGGGGAGATATCGACTAGTTTAATCGATATCAAAAAAATATTTAAATTGTAAATATTCTGCGTCTCGTTTCGATCATAAAATTCGTACAACGCGACGTTACAAAAAATTTCTGTAAAAGAAAATCATTTCACGAATATTTTAACTTTTTTTTTCTTTTTTTTCCGAGATTGTAACTCGAATCCAATTTCTTTTTTTGATTGTAATTAGTATTAACGATCTGTTATTCCTTTTTACAATCGAGCAAATATCTCGGTCATGGCACTCTTTTAATCGATGAGGCAGCTGCTGTCTAAAGTAATCGTAGATAATAGAAAGAAAAGAGAGAGAGAGAGAGAGAGAGAGAGAGAGAGAAAGAGAGGGGGAGGGGAAAGAGAAATAAAAGATAAGAAAAGGAGAAAATAAAATGGTAAAAAAATCTAATCTTATTCGTGGCAGTGCTAATAAATCTTTTCAACGGATTGAAAATCAATTTTCGAATTTAACGATTTTCACTTTCCACAATTATTTTTCCGGATAGCTGTTGCATCAAATGAATATCAAACGATCGTTCTTAATATTTCTTTTCTATTATCTCGATATAATTTAACGATATATCAACTTTTTCTTCCTTATCTATCTTCCTAATTTTGTTATAACGTTCGCGAGAAAAATAAATGTCGCGTAATTTTATAACGTACATCATATTTCTATTAAATCTCATTCTATCAAATTTATACGATTTCGTATTTCGCTCGATGAGACTGACTCTCTGAATGGTTTGACAAATCGTTCATAGTTTCGATTATAGCGCGAGGAAAGGAATGTTAAAATCATTTTACGATCATCGGAAAAATTCTTTCTCCCTTTGGAAGTTTTCTATTTATTCGGGGGGGAGGGGGGGGGGGAAGAGAGAAAAGAAAATCGAACTCAATCGTTTTTCTGTTATTTTAAAAGATGCAAGCTCGTAAAGCTCCTTATAAAATCTTTTCGAATTTCGAAGATGGCCGAGAAGAAGAGAAAATTAAAATATGATATGGCGGAAAGTAGATCTTGATTTTTAATGGCTGGCCCTTATAATCCCGAAGATAAAGTAACTTCGTGGTGGCTTTATGGTAACTTTATAGTGGAAGCTTGGTCGGCCGGTTAATCCAATTTATTCCTCAAACAGTTTCGAAAACTTCTCCTCGAGAGGGGCCTCCAAAATGTGCATTGAGAAGTTTATGCGATCGGTTATCTGGCAGCTTACGATAATCGTTTTCAAAAGAACTTTGCTTTTCCATTGGAAGTTGGTTCGTCGAGCGAGCTCTCTTGTTTCCTATCAAAACAGAGACTTCAAAAAGACGGAATCTATCAAACAGTAAAGTAAATTTCTCTTTCTCGTCCGATCCGAACCCATCGGGGTTACGTGTTTTCCCATTGAGGTTTTTTATTTCCTGGATTGGTTTTCTTCTTCTATTTATTTTCCATTTATATACACGTTGGAACGACTAAATTAAAAAAAAAGAGAGAGAGAGAGAGAGAGAGAGAATGTGACGGGTAAAAAAAGAAGAAAGAAAATATTATAAATTTTCGCGAAAGCTCCGACCTTAAAATTATTTAACGTTCATTAGAATAAATTTATATACTAGATATTACGCTTAGAAATTCTTTTTTTTTTTCTTTTTGTTATAAATAAGTTATATTCGATATGTTTTATCAATATATATACGTGTGTATATATTATACATATGAAAGAAAAATACCATTTTGCATAGAAGTCGACATCCAGAATCCGGGTTTCCTGGTTATGTCAGATATCCGAAACGTATATTCCAAGTTTCCAGCAGCCTCGGTCCAGAGAAGTGTCAGCGAGGAATATTCGTGCGAGCGTAGATGAACGGTTGGACAGGAATCGAGTAGTACGCGTTTACCGGTCATGGGTCTTATCGGATCGTTCTTATGCTCCAGAATTTCAACGACATACCACTTGCCCATTATCTGAAAACGGCATGTAAATCGATTAACTCGTTACCTATATACATTCTCCTCCTACATAAATTGCTTATTAATATAATATATTCAAAACTGTTCACATAAAATTCACATAAAATATATAATAACGTGAATATAATTTCAATTACACATACATGGATATGTCTATATAACTCTTGTAAATATTTTGCAATTACAATTATCAAATCATTAGATAGATATCATTTTTACGAGTTTTACGAGTTAATTTTTTTCAATAACAATATTATTCGATGATAATTCAATCCATGGTGTATTCCACTTTTTTGTTATAATTTATTTGATTCTTTTTTTCTTCTTGTACGATTATAATCGTCAACAGATTAAGTATATACAAATATGCAACCGATAAAGTGCACAAGTATATATTACGTACGAGTATATTATAGATAGCTTATAAGAGAGAGAGGTCTCAATTGTTGAGATAATCCAGGAACTTGGTAGCTCTATATTCAGGATGTACATAATGGTACAGAGTGCTTAAACTAAATTACGGGCGATTTATCGAGCACATAATCGCCGAGCGATTAAGTTCTCGTTCTCTCTCTCTCTCTCTCTCTCTCTCTCTCTCTCTCCCTCTCTCTCTTTCTCTGTTTCTGTCTCTCTTTCTCGTACATGGTTCTGGTAAAATGATAGCAAGCGGAATGGAACGAATATAGCCTCTAGAGTATCCCATTTCGCGGGCAACCACGAAAATTCCCTTTAGACTTTTCTATATGAAATTCAACGATCTAGCAATGCGTAATTTCCAGTCGAAAAACAGTTTATTACTAGTTGCGAATAGCTATTATAATTAACAAAATTTTCGCGATTACCTCTTTTTTCTTCTTTAATTTTGCGTTACGTATAACAGTTGAAATTTTATCAGGAAATTGTTAAATGCATCGCATTTAATTAAATTTATCTACGTCCACGGTATATAATTGAAATAAAATTAATACGTATAATATTTCTTTCACGATGATGAATATGTGTAATATAAACGGTAGTGCGCAAATTACAAGTAGTTATCTACGGGCTTCGATAAAAAGCTTTAACGGAGCTTTAAAAGCTCTCTTTCCAACGAAGACAAGAGAAAGATAGGGATAAGGGATAAAGAAGAGCACATTGGCACGCGAACTTGGAAATCCTTTTTACGATTAATCTCGTTCGCGAGGAAGGATCGAATGAAACGAGACGCATAATCAGGTCTCGAGCTTAAACGATATATACATACATACATACATACATACATATATATATATATATATGCATATGTACGTATGTATATGCGTACGTATGTATGCAGAATCTCCGGTGCAATTAAAAGTTTCGCACGCATGATACCCGAGCCCCCGTCGAATCTCATTCGGTACGATTACAGAGCTACCGACGAGGCCAACACGTTTTCGAGTCGCACTAGCTCGTTCTCTCTCTCTTCCACGTTAATAAACGCAACGCGCGTATACATAGTCTACTATACTTTTGTGCCAGCGAGTATGTATGTTATACACGATTTTACTGTCTCGCGTTACGCCAGGTACAGTCCGAAACAAACCGTGAAACATTTCTGTGATAATACTCCTGTCAGATAAAAAGGAATGATGGTAAAATCGATCTCGCAAAATATAGGCGAATCATTTCAAATTTCAAATATTTCTCGGTTTTGAAATGTTTTTGAACTATCCACTGTGATCTCTCGTTTCATGTTTAAACCAATTAAAACGTACGAAGCTTATCGATTAATCGTCGCTAATCCTTTTTATCTTCTTTTTTGTTAATACACGCATATACATACATATATCATACGTACACACACATACATATATGTGTATGTATGTACGTTTTCAATTTTCTCTTATCACCGTCGTCGAATGTAATCATTGTTCTCGACTGTACTGGCTATACAGAGAACAATGCGAATAACGCAACCCTGATATTCGGTAGTTCAGTTTGCCTGTTCATTACTTTAATTGGATCGCGTCAGGCCGAGAAATTACGCAACCCTTTAATAGGTCGCTTGCGAATTTCAAAAGGATTCCCGGATGGTGCGGGAGCGAGCGAGAAAAAACGTATCGAGCAATAGCTCGTAATAACGCAGGTGGACGAGCATTTTACGAGCGTACAACACGACGTTAGCTATCCTCGTAGCTCTCTTTGTATTTCCCATTGAGTTACGAAGATCACAGGATATAACGATAACCGGCCAACGTTTTATACATTATTACATTCAAGTCGGCGATTAATCGAAAACGTACTCGTGACGTTATGTTTTCTCCTTTTCTCTTTTTCTCTTAAAAAAAAAATTTTTTTACGTCAGTCAATTAATCGATTTTAAAACGCATATCGAATTTACTTCGAAACTCTTCGTCCTCCCTCTCCGGCTCTCGCTCATCCCTCAAAAAAATTGAAAAGCATCGATAAAAGCAAATTATGACCGACGTGAAGATCTATTGTAAAAATATCACGAATAATTTCGTTACCAAAAAGTGTTAGTATTTCAGATGGATATGAATGATATAGAATATTAAAATAAAGAAAAGCAGATAAAAAATATAAGAAATAATGAAATGAACGTTCATTTAAATATCGAGCGATATAAAGAATAAGGACAATAAAGAGATTTATAATGCACAAAGTCCCTTTTGTGCTAGCATTAAACTCAGAACACGAATCATCGAAGCGTGTCGTTCCTTGTGAGCTCGCGGTTACGCAATAACGTCATAACCGTTGGCAAAAGATCGTCTTTATGGGGCTATTCGCGAATAGATGTTTCCACGAGGCAACAGAACGACGAATACGAACACGAATCAACAAAACTGCATTGAGAGAGATTGAGAGAGAGAGAGAGAGAGAGAGAGAGACAGAGAGAAAGTGGATGTGTGGGTGTATGTCACGCGTGCGTGCGTGTGCGCGCGCGTGTGTGTGTGTGTGTGTGCATACGCCATCCGGGCTTCTCTCTAACCTTTATTTTCGTCGTAAATTATTGTCATTCTATTGGACGGCTCTCCTCCTCCATCCTCATCCTATATATACTCTCTCGCAGTGTGGTCGTGAGCTTTAAAATTAACGACATAGTAAATATGGTTCTGGCCGATCGACCAACGCGTGAGGACGCTCAGAGAGTCACCGAAAAATATCGAATTATTCGATGATGCAGGCACACTACAACGTGATCTCGGTTATTCGAATTTTACAATTATGCACGAATTGACCCAGGAGAATTAATCAAAGCTACTTCACCGTTCGAAATTACGTCTAGAGTATTTTTTGTAAAGGATATCGATTGGAAATGGTTTAAATCCCTTTTCCGATCGATAATGCTTTCTTTCTCTGTCTCGATTAGTAAAAAAAAAAAAAAAAGAAAGGAAAAGAAAAACAAAGAAAAGTTAAAACCTTTGATAATCGACTTTGATATTACTAAAAAGATCCTCGTAGATGTACTTTGTATTTATTCTATAATTTATACATGCACATATACAGATATAAAACAAAATCTCCCGGAGTACAATAATACGATAATGAATGATCGCAAAAACTCGATGAAGTAGTACATACATACATCAGTGACATAAGGTGCTAAGGTATTATGATAAAATTGAGCAAAGGAATCAGTACATATAGATTGCGAAGAAAAAGGATAATGATTTTTAAAAGAAGACGAAGTAGTCACACGTGTTGAAAGGAAAGAAAAAAAATGAAAGCAAGGGTGGGATGAAAAGGAAGAAAAAAAAGAAGAAGACGAAGAAGACGAAGAAGAAGACGAAGAAGAAGACGAAGAAGAGGAAAAGAAAGAGGAAGAAGACAAGATAGGGACGCTCGTCAAAAGTCGTAAAGATGCAAATGCACGTCTTCTTGGAAAAATTGCCAGCTGTCGAGCCGTGCTCTCAAAACGGCTGGAAATCGATGAGGCTCTGCATACGTTGAGCTTCTCCACTACCTTCAAGAGAGTGTCGTGTCCCTGCCGGATAATATTCGCTCGTATATCACTGGACCGAAATTGATGCTGTAGGTGCCACACGTAAGAAGAGAAGACTTTATCTCTATTCTCTTGTCTCTCTTTCTCTCTCTCTCTCTATTTCTATCTACTCCTCTCCAATCCCACCTTTCTGTCTCCTTTTTGGAGATTGCCTGATCTAGTGACGTCTAGCCGAACCTGCTGGACGACGATCTAATCGAAAAACTCGCGACGATTTATCGGAACGTCGAAGCCCCTTTCATCTCAAGACAGGGGGTGTCAACGTTTGAAGAGCTGTCCTCCTGAGCTGAACGCGATAAAACTCGACTATATAGATACTCTTCTTCTTTTCTTTTCGATACGATTGCGCTCCTCTTCGAACAGCCATGCGGTTTTGCGCACGCGCATCTGCGTTTGCGAACGACCGACTGTTTCAGTCCCTTTTCTATCTTTAACTCGGACAATCCGATTTCGAATAATACTAAAAGTATTCTCGCTCTCTTTTAGAGATTTTCTTCGAATTGTTTTTACGTTTTAAAGCAACGTTATTCGTAAAACGAAATTTAAAGGAGATTTTACCGTCGAGAATGGTACCGGTTTTTTCCCTCCTTTTACTTTTCCATCCTTTCTCTTGTTTTCTTTTTTTTTTTTATTTTTTTATCTTTAAGATACTTTTTCCTGATATTTTGCGATCTTGTTTTTGTTTTATATATATATATATATATACACATACGTAGACACACACACACACACGATATATGCAAGTATGTGTCTGTGTATATATATATATAGAAATCTTTTTTTCGTCGTTTCTTTTTTCTCGAATCCTAATCGTCTATATCCCTTACGTAAGTGAGTGAATCTGGATCGAGATATTTTCTGTTAGACCAAGCGCAAACTAAACCGAAATTGTATGGTCCGTACTTTGGATTCGTACTCGTGGTTTAATGGAACGAATGGAGCTATCTCCTGCTACGGAGTATCTTCGAGATAAAGTTTAACTTCGAACTGGCTGGGTTTCGGCCTTAAAAGGGTACCTATCGTCCCTTTGGTGAACGCCGGCTAAACAATTGTGGCGAGTCCCAAGATGGAGTCGATAAGAAATTACTTTCGAGCGATTCAACCGATTTATATAGTTTCTCTATTTTACGTTTTTCAATTGATCTTTTTACCAATACCAATCTTTCATGATTGAATAACAAAAAAAGTAAATAAATATATATAGTATAATCGTATGAACTGAAACAAAATTGTATGTGTGTGTTTAAAGCTTTAAAAAAAAAAAATATATATTTTTTTTAAAGCTATATATATATATATACACATCTCGTATAATATAATAAGATTTTTAATTTTAATTTGAAGGCCTCTTTCATTCCTTAAATCTCAACATAAAATCAAGAACCTAATGGATCTTGATCGTAAGATGATACATCAAGCCGTTCTATTGGTCGTTTATCATCTACCATCGACACGATTACCTTGACGAGCCGTATAATCGACACATTGAGGATTTCCCTAGACTAATGACGAGTCTTGAAATTTCCGAATATTGAGTGAAGATTATAACCACGATAATTGGGAATGTATCATATCTAGCATATCTAATTTCTTTACCAATAATTTGACAAACTGCAAATACAATAAACGTTTGCGAGATATATTATTATTTAGAAAAAATAATACACAGATTTTTTTTTGTAATAATATAAAAATAGATTCTTTTGGAGATCCGTTCTTTTTTACATCCGTTTCTTTGTACATATCCGATAGATCGATCGAACGTTCGTATGTGTACATACGTATGAGTATTTTCACGACGAGTAGAAAATTCAGTCTAAACAAAGAATTGAAGAGCATGTCAATAAAAGCATGCTAAATAAATATATGACCTATTTATTTATATACACGTGTATATATGTATGTATATATATATATATATGTATATGTATATACACGTGTATAGATGTATATATACATAAACGATGAATCTTTCGAATTCTTGCACAGTGAAACGAATATTTCTTTTTTCTTTTTTTTTTTTTTTTTTTTTTCATTTAATTATCAAGTTTTTGACGGATGACTGTTGTGCTTGTTAACGATATATATATTTGATTTTATTTTTACATACCATTGATCTTATTTCTTTTAACTTTTTTTTTTATTTCCTTTTATTTTGAGAGAATTTTACATGACAACGTTTTATTTCAATACCGTAAAAAAAGGTTTGACAATAAAATCTTGAAACATATACATCTTCTGAAAATGGTCTAACAAATTATATATTTTTTCTTTTGCCATTTATTACAACTTAAATTATTGCTATAGTAATAAACAAATTTTTGAAAAACAAATTGTTGATTTAAAATATTTTTATAATCACCAATTCGTATGAAATTTATGTATTTATTATACATATTTATCTCTATATGTAATCTTAAATTGTGCTCATCTTCCTATACGAGATTTATGTATTATACATATGTATCTTTGTATATGTAAAGGGGCTCTTTGTAATTGAAATAGTAACGTATGTGTACATATGTATATACGTTACTACATATCTCCATACGTACGTACGTACGTACGTACGTACGTACGTATGCCAGAACATTGCTGCTTTGAATGTTATTATTACTTTATCGAGCGTTAAAGCTCGATCATCCGAGGTGGTTCTCGTTGGTATAAAGAGCATACTCATCCTATATTGAATTAATCGAACTCATTGGACTTTACGGTTTACGCCGATTTAATATCCGACCGCTTATCGCCCGCAGAAGTGCACAGAATGTTACACGACCCATATATATATGTATGTATATATATATGTATATATACATATGTTCATGCGTACGTATAGAATGTATGTACATTGATTCATTGAGAATCAGTCGATATCACACTTTGAAATCTCATATGTCACTATGATTTCTCTCTAATTACACGTCTTTCATGTCAGAATTTAATTGGATTTAATCGACATCCTCTGAATATTTATTCAGCTTATATTTGGGCGTAAATAAAGAATTTAAATTTCGTGATATATATCGTGCTCATTGTGAAAGTTTTTTATTTTTACGGATTCTCGTTTGAAAAACAAATGAAATTTTTTCGATCGTTCCAATATATTTTTTCTTTCTTCTTTTTTTTAATCCTCTATGAAACCATCACTATCGTTCTCCAAGAAAGTAGAAAACACTTGAGCTTTGACGTTCATTGCTCGCTCGTACCATCGATCAGAGATCCAATCAAGCTTTGGTCTAGCACAAAATAGTTAGGTACTCGTTTCACTCGTCTTCCTCTTCTTCCTCTTCTTCTTTTATTTCTTTCTTCTTTTTTCTTTTTATATTTACTAACCTCGTAAAACACGAATGGACTAGATGAAGTGGTCAAGTCTGAGCAAGAACATTGTAGATTTTCGAGGAAATTTGGACTAAGAAATTCAACTTATTTTATCTTTTTTGTTTCTTTTCTTTTCTATTCTTTCTTTCTTTTTTTTTTTCTTAGAAATTATCTTTCCAGTGTATCGTAGATACTCTAAACGTGTTTTAAAATTACGAATTTTGCTTGGCAAGACTTTTGCTCCTTTCGAGTAAATTTATTTTAACGAAAAACATCGTTTTCTCTATCTCTCTATTTCTTCTTCTTCTTCTTTCTTTTCTTCTTCTCTTCTTCTTTCTCTTTTTGTTCTTCTTCTTTTATCCTTTGTTGAAATGTGTTGCAACGTGCGAACAACTCATCCCGAATACTTTCCGAGAGAATAAATAAAAGTGGGAGAGTGCCCAGGGAGCATAAACTTTTACGAATATCTGCGGACATTTACGTTGTAGACGGGTTTAAAATTACGAACATTTCTAAAGCCCGTTCGACTAGTTTCAGCGAAGACAAACTTAACAACATACAGTTTCTCTATCCATTCATTTAACCTCAGAGATTGTTAGTTCTTACAGTACCTATAAATGTAGGTACCTAAACAAATCTTAAAATTTCAAATAAAAATGACATAGTAATTAAATGAAGAATTAAATGAAAACAAAATTTTGCAAAAAGATTTCATGTTTCTTTTACCTTTTCTACTTTAGAGTTTATAGTATATCAAAAGTTGCGACGTAGGATTACGACCTTACAACTTCGTTGAAATCTTATAGCTGGTCGGTAGCCCTTTCGTAACCCTTCGTAGTTCTATGCACATCTTAGTCGCGTCACGTTTTAAGCATCGAAGCCATAAATTTACTCCCATGGTTTCCCTCAAACGGAAAACTAATTGTAAACAAAGTTCTTCTTTTTTCTGAATAAAGAGAACATTAAAATTCATCGCTCTATTCTCTTTTCTTTCTACGCTTAACTTCGTGATATGTATAATTATTATTCTAGTATCGTTGTAAAATTTATTAATGAAAATATAAAGAATAAAAATTTCTTTCGTCACATATTTTCTCATTCAATCTTATTTTTAATTTTGATCTGCGATATTAAAGGGTTCTAAGCGAATGCTTAGACGAAGTCATAGGAAATTGATGGAAGTAAATAAAAGTTGTGAGAGATAGACATAGAAGGGAAAAGAACGTGAGAGAAAGAGGGAAATAGAAGAGTTTTAAGGTACTTAAAGGTTTTCATTTAACTTATCCAGAAGCAATCGGGAAATATAAAGGGCGATACTTTAATAAGATCATACCGAGGAACTTGTGGAAGAATGCTTCGAAAATTTTTAAATCGTCGTAGAATCTTAAAACTTTTTTAAACTTGATTCGAACTTATTAGAAAAAATTTTTCATCTCTATTCCAAGAGCGAAAATTATTTTATTCGGCTATGATAATGAAGTTTTCTCATAAAAAATTTTTCAGAAACAACACCGATTCGCACTAGATGTATTAAAAGAAATATTAAAATAGAGAGAAGCAAGGGATTAAAAGAAGAGAAAAGAGAGGAAGACAAAAGAAAAGAAAAGAAAAGAGAAAGAAGAAGAAGAAGAAAAAGAAGAAGAAGAAGAAGAAGAAAAAGAAGAAGAGAGAACAAGGATACAGTAAAAGAACATAAAAATTAACGACGGTGACGACGAGAACGACGAGGACGACGCCGAAGAATTCGCGAAATGCTTAGGACGTAAATTTCATGGGGGGGCGAGCTGACATGCGTGATTCATAATTTTAATATCCACCGGCAGCTCTAGCATAAAAAGGAGGATCAAGAAGAAGAGAAGAAGAATGAACACAGAAGCAAGAGCAGAAGAAGGAGGAGGAAGAGGAGGAGGAGGAGACCACTAGGTTCGAAACGAAGAGGCTTCCGTTATATCGCGAATAGTTGCTAGCATGTAAATGGTTCTTCTCTCACACACTCTCTTTCACACATAGACACAAACACAAACACACACGCGCGTGAGCCCTTTCTCTCTCTTTCTCTTACTTTCTGTCTTTCTCTTTCCAACGAGCTCTTTTCTCTACGTTTGCACATTGTTTAATAGCTGCTAACGAGAGAATGAGAGAGAATGATAGAGAGAAAGATAGACAGAGAGAGAGAGAGAGAGAGAGAGAGAGAGGAGGAAAACTCAACAAGATTTCCAACCTTCTCTCCCAGCTTCTCTCGTCTTTCAACCGTAGAAGACTGGCGGTACCCTTCGTTTCGGTGGAGTCTTCTTCGTATCTCGTAGAATAATAGTGAGTGTGGTAGCGAGATGGGGTGGTTTAAAGTGGGGGTGGGGATAGGGCTGCTAGCGAGCCTTTGAAAGGCAAATGAGAACGTTCACTTGGCGACGACGGAAGCTGCCATCCCCTTTTCGAAAGTTTTCTCTCATCCTCTTTCGACAAGAGGGAGGAAGAGAGAGAGAGAGAGAGAGAGAGAGAGAGAGAGAGAGAGAAAGGATGGGTAGAAGAAGCTTAACTTACGGAACAAGCATCGAAGTTTGGTTAAATACAAAATATAATAATGGCTGGGCACCCTCTTGGCTAATGCCGTGCCGACTTCGTCGAAGGTGGAAAACTTCCTTTGGCTTCCGCGATGTGAAAACGAACGATGCAGCCGAGTTTTATCCTCGAGTTTGATGCCTTGAAGTTGGCATTTTGCGAAAAAAGATCAAAAAGGAAAAGGGGAATAAGAGAGAGAGAGAGAGAGAGAGAGAGAGAGAGAGAGAGAGAGAAAAGAAAAAGAAAAATAAAAAGAAAAAGAAAATCTTGAGATTTAACGCACTGCGAAAAGTTAAACTTATCGGGAAAATTTTCTACTTAGTTTCTCTTTACATTTCGAAGAACTTATTACTCATCTTCGTCTTCTTCTTCGTCTTCTTCGTTTTTCGTAAACTGTCTTCGTATCTTTTTCTAATTTACAGCTATTACTTTGAAAAAGTGCGAAAAAAAGAAAGAGAAACTGAAGGAAAGGAGAGAAAAAAAAAGAGAAAAAGAGAGAAAGAGTTAATAATTGCCTGTCGACGAGCCATCTATTTCCAAAGATCGAAAAGTGAGAGAAAGAGAAAGAGAAAGAGTATCGATCTCGACGTACTATTCCCTGAAGCACGTTCCTATCCTTCTAGTCGAGATAACGTAACTATTTCCGCGTCAATCGTAGGACGAGTTACGTATCGGCAGGCAAATTTCAAAGACCGATATGCTGGAGCTATCGTGTCTGCTCGTTCACTCACACGAACTAGCACGATTTAAACCCATTTGTCGATAGGAACGCGATTTTCGATCCTCCTTTCTAAAACTACATACGCGTACAAAAGAGCTCAGGTGTGATCGATCGATCTGGTGAAATTCGTTTGGACTGAGCTTTTTTTCTTTTCCTCGCCAACCTTCCCCCAATGAAAGAAAAAAAAAAAAAAGGAAACAAAGCATAACAAAACAATAGAAAATAAAAGAAAAAAAAAAACGGGGCGAACGAAACGTAACGTAGCAAAATTAACGAATTTCATTGTTTTTTTTTCCTTTTCTCTTTTTTTCTTTTCATTTGTTCACAATTAAGTACTTTTGGACCATTTAATTTTTTTCCATTATCACGAAAGGCATAGAGAAAATGACGATTAATATTAACTATTCTTACAGTTGGGAAACTTGGAAGGAGTTCATACACGAGAGAGTTTAACTAATGATATAAACTTTCTCCCCATAAATCGTGATCATTTAATTACTCCCAGAACGAGTAAGAATAAAAAAGAAGAAAGGACAAAAAAATTTAATTCAATAGCAGCCAAACTTATTGCGTAAATGTTTCTTTTGTTTTTAGTTCGAATATTATGTAAATACGTCGATTACTATTTTATTTGAGTTTTCTATATTTTCCTTTTCTTTTTTCTTCTTTTTTTTAAGCGACTATTCTGGATCTCATTTTTGTAAAATGAAACAGTATACGATCACGAGTAACGTGATCTTGCACTCATATTCGATTCAATGAACCAGTATCCTCTCTCTCTTTCTCTCTCTTTCTTTAAATAGCATAATAAATTTCGATTCTTAGAAGCACTATAAGAGAGGTTATTGATTTTTCATTCGTATATTATCGAACTCATTGAGGTATAATATTCAATTCGTTGAAAATTCTCTTAAAAGAATTTAAGAAGACCTAATATTACTATCATCATCATCATCATCATCATCATCATCATCATCATCATCATCATCATCATCATTATTTAAAGAAAATCATCATTTTCTCTGTAAACTTGTATTCTCGTTTACTTAGATATCGTATTTTAGGAAATAATCCATGATTCTAAGGTAGACTTTGTTTGAAATGGGACAATAAGGCAAGATTAAAAGAGATTTTGGGGTGTTGTTGGATGGTATGAGAAGGGTTGAAGCTTTCGTAGGAAAACCCCTCGAGGAAGCATAATCCTCGCGTGAGCGCGCACGCACGTTCGAGTCTGGGTGACGTCTGGTTTATGTCTGACACACAGCTACTATTCAATGCCGAAAATCAGTTGTCTTAACCTCCTCATGGTAGGTAGAGGCGAGAGACAAGCCTTATTTATGCTAACTTATGCGATGCATTTGCATGCAAGCTCGCGTTCGAAGCTGAGCTTTCCTCTTTCATCTCCCTTTTCTGTTTTCCTGCTATTCTCAGGATCTGATATTAAAATCTCGAGTTGGCTCAGCTGCTTTGGACCGTACGCCGATGGACCAATGCCGATAAGAGAGATGTTCTGCTCTAATAATATTATTAATACATGCGATGGTATCTTTGATAGGACAGTGATCGATAATTGCATTTGTCTATGTAGAACATTTTATACGATCTTGATTTTAGTACTTGGATATCATAATAATAATAAAAAAAAAAAAAAAAAAAGAAAGAAAGAAAGAAAAGAAAAGAAACAAATTCTAACGTGGCATTTAATTTTTTATGAAATAAATGTGTCTACTTATCGCAGACATTTTATTTTTATTCTTTTAACACCACCGTTGTTCTTGCTATCTTCATGTTGGAGTAAAATTTTTGTTTCTTTTCCTTTTTCTTCTAAACGAAGACCGAGTTTGGAAACAAAGGCAAAGAAAGAAAAAAAAAATGGTAACAAAAAAAAAATCTGGAAAAAAAAGGGGATACGAAAGTTGTACTTTGAGATGACATCTGCAGCGTTATCTCTCCGACCTAAATTTCACGCTCGTAGTGTATCGAAAAGGTCATGTAACCGCACGAGCCGAAAATTTTCTGTTAACCCGTGCAAATTTTACGGTCCGAACGATAAAGTTTGACGCTTTGGTTGAGGAAGCTCCATTCGCGCAACGTGCGCGGAAGTTTAAATGCGAGCCGCAGGATACTTTCCAAAAGCAACGTTTTCATTTTCCTGGATTCGCACGACTAACCTTCTCACCGGAGAAAACTCTCCCCTTGGCTGTCGCAACTCCTCGTTAATTCGACATTCAGCAACGTTCTACTCTCTCTGACCCTTTCAACATTTTTTTGTTGTCTCGACGAATATAACTCACATTTTTCCGAAATGAAATTGGATCCTTCGTAACTCCATTGTCCTTGATTCTTTTTCTCTCTTTTATATATATATATATATATATATATATATATATATATATATATATATATATATAAATTTACGTGCGCTTCTTTTAACAAAAATATATGTAATCTATTATGCGAACGTATATAAATTATACAAAATTGTGCGCCACGATACATAATATTATCCGTAATCGTACGTTAATTAATTACGTAGTTTTACTTTCTTTTTCGTTTTCAAATGAAGATGCAAAAAATCTTTTGCAAAAATTTCACAAGAATGTGTTAGTTAATTAAGTAAAAAATGAAAAAAAAAAGGAGCTCAGGAATATATTTTATAACAATTTTTTACGATACCACGGAGAATTAAGTTTAGCTAGTTTTTACTTGTCTTTCCTAACCGAGAACCGTTCTCTGCCAAGAATGTCGAATTATCGATCGATCTTTCAAAGATAAGTCCTCAACAGATGGAGATGGATGGTTGGCAAATGGTAAAATAAATCGAGATTGCCCAGGGACGAATCGATGTTCAATGAAAAATAAATGGGAAAACGCGTGTCCGCCTTTCTACCGAAATATTCTCTCTATCTTCATTTCTTTCTCTTCCTTTTATTTCGTTCTTTCTTTCTTTCTTTCGATCATTCTTTCTTTTTTTTTTTTTTTTCTTTCTTTCTTATACTTAAATTCGTTTTTATATTGCTCTAAAACTATTACATACTATCTCTAAGAATATCTATTCTTAGAACTTTCGAATTTAAACAGATAAAAGAAGGATGAAAGAAAAGATATTCTTACAAGTAGAAAAAGTTCTCTTGAGACTGTAGATTTTGAAATGGAAGAATGATTCGCATAGTGCATTTCGTACAATGGTGTACGATCATCGGACTGTATTTATATTCTAAGTTGAGTTTTATCGTTATTTTGTAATCGCATTGATCAGAAGTAGTTAACAAGAAGTAGTAAACAATACGATAATCGTTGATATAACTATTAATGTTCATGATTTGCTACTGCTATAAAAAGAGACAGACAGACAGAGAGAGAGAGAGAAAGAGAGAGAATAGAAAGTGTATATGTCTGTATAGATTTATGTGTATATGCAAAGGTAAAAGATAGAGGGGAAGCATGCGCAGCTGCATGTAGGTCATGGGATGTTGGTCCTTGGGTTCCCGTCCGTGATATGCTAGACCTACATTAGACCTACATTAGAGCATGATTAAACTTTGCCTTTTAAACGATGCGTACGCGCCTAGACCTCATTTCAAAAGCACATTACTCTATATATTGGTCTATATATTTTTCTATCTCTTTTTTCATATTTCTTAGTTGGATCCAATCAAAGCGAAGATACGATAATTGATTCGGGTTAATCTCACAAATCATTTTTTCAAATCTAAACATTTTAATAGACTTTACCGAGTGATAGACATTTTTTGAAAATATCCTTTCTTGACGTATTAAAAAAAAAGATGGTAAACAATTGCTTGCGTTTTAAGATTCACAGTTGGTCTTAAGCGTCCCTTTGGCAGTATCTTTTTCATTTTATTTATTATCATAATACGAATTAGCAGTCCGAAAGTAATAATGTCAGTCTATAATTATGTTTCTGACTTACGTTTGTGACAACTCACAGCCATAGGAAAACGGACAGAGAATGGGCGTTTTAAAGCTGTTGGAAAGTGGATCAAACAAAGCAGAAGTCTTTTTGTTCTTCCCACTGCTAACTAAGTATAAAGAGGGAGAGAGTGAGAGAGAGAGAGAGAGAAAGAGAGAAGGACAAATAGGTGATACTCTTTCTACACGTAGAATATTTGAGAACGTAATCAATAAAGCTTAGTCATGGATTAAACTAGGATCGACTGGACCCACTATCTCTTTCCTTACTAAATCCTATGCTAATTAGATAATTTAATTGGCTTCCACGATGCAAATTATTCGAAACTACCGCAATTCCTTCATTGGGAATCAATCGTATTCGAAATGCGATTTCAACCGATTACGAATTCCACCTGATGCTTTTCACGAGTGTACAAATTTATGGATAATTAATGAAAACTACGTGAATCAACCGTAAACGATTTGCTCGAATTATTTTCTACATTTTCCGATAACAATTCCGTCCTTTAATACGACTTAATCAAGTTCTAGTAATAGTATTAGTATCGATCCTTAGATGGTGTCATGGTCAAAGAAAATCACTAGCATGGAAATCGTGTGCTAGGAACGAGAAGAAAAAAAGAAAAAAGAAAAAGCAAGAGGAAACTAGTACGATGTTATCAAATCTTTAAAGGCTGTTTTTCAAATTTTAGGAATCAATTCGCGTTAGAGACTCTCATTATGAACGTTTGCCGTTTCTGATATGCACGTAAAGGCTATATTTCGCGTAAGCATGAAATAGATGACGTCAGAAGGAAAACTTATTTTCGTGCTCGCTCGATACGACCCAGTTTGACTTAACGTTTTACTATTAAGGTATTACTATACGGTGAATCATATAAAACTAATGCTTTTATTTATTTATGTATTTTGACATGAATGGTGTTAGTAATAATGTATCGCGTCTTAGACGTACGTTATGTTTTAGATTCCTGGGAAATTGCTTTACATCAAATGCTGAAAATGTCTTCCCTCTGCCTCGAGGCACATCTAAATACGTCGTCCCATGTCGTTCCTGGTCTCCTTCGTTGGAGTATTGTCAATATCGTAATAATATTATATATTACATTATAATATAATATTAATTGTATTAATAATATGTTATTGTATTATAATATAATATTTTATTATATATATATATATATTATTAATTATATATGATTATTTTATATAATATTATCATAATAATCATGATAGTATTATAACAATAAATATAAATATAATAATTATATTGCTTATAAATAACATTACTAACACTATTTTAGTCAAAATAAATGCATAAAGAAAAGCATTAGTTTTATATGAATCCCGTGCGATAATACATAACTACTGTTATTACTCTCACTCAATAGAATCGTTTTCTCTTTCTCTCTCTCTCTCTCTTTCACTCCTACCTTTCCCCATAGTTCTTCCGTGCACGTACTGTAGAGCTTGAAAAGCTCAGCGCAAGCTTCAGGGACGAGCTTTTTAATTTCTCACGAACGCGTTCTTCCCTTTCTTTTGGACTTTCCTTTTTATTTCCTCTTCTTTTTTTTCTCTCTCTCCCTCTTTCCTTCCTTCTTTCTTTCTTTCTTTCTTTCTGTCTTTCTTTCTCTCTTTCTTATTCCGTAACCTTTGCCACCTAGTGCACCATCCACGTCCTCCGAGCTTCCTTTTTCATCCTCTCTTCGACCTTTTTTCCATGATCCACGGATATAGACCGGATATCGAAGCAACATTTCTCTTTCACCGCATTGTTCGTCGTACGGTAAGCTTTTTCACTCTTTCTCGTTGTTCTTTTTCTTCGAGATCGAATTCTTTTTCAACTCGGTCTCGTAGTTTTTTAATTACGAGCTTAAAATAAATCACGATAATAAATCGTTACAAATACGATATTCCTTTTTACAGGGAAATACTACTTATCATTCTGAATTTCAATGATAAAGATTACAAAGGGCTTATTCTCCGTTAGATATTACGCGATGAAATATTCTTTTTTATCTTCTCATCGTTCAATCGTGGTAATGTTAAAAATGTATGGACTTTTTTTCAAAGCCAATGATAAAACCGCTAAATTAGTAGACAAAATTGAGATATAAAAAGAATTCGAAAGGATTATTTTCACTCATATATTCATCACATACACACAATACACGAACACTCATAGTATCATTATACGAGTTTTGCTTTTAGCCGAGGTTTTGACGGTCGTGCGTAAGTAATGAAACAGAATTGATTGCGGATGGAAATCTGTCGAGATTAAGCAGTAGATTCGTAAAGTTAACAGTCTCCTTCCTTAATGAATCCCTAAACGAATTGGCAACAGCATTTACACAACGAATAAGCAGATCCGACACGTTACCATTTAATTATTAATTCAATCCCAACCGGTCACTAATTGTAGATACCAATTGTAACTTGTTGGGCTCTGGGGAGGTACGATAATAATAACTATAATAATAACGACAACAGCAACAACAACAACGATAATCGAAAGCGCAGGCGCTAATACGTTTTCATGGTCCCAGGGACAAAATGGTTGCTACTACCGCGATTAATGGAGGTTAAAACAATGTGGCCGATCAACATAACTCAGAGTCCGAGGACAACGAGATTTTCCTCGTCGATTCACTTTATTTTCCCGCGTTAATTTCAAATCTTCCGCACTAATTTCGTATCAAACACGTGTTCGTGACTTGTATCATAAAAGACACACGCAACAGTTATAAATCTCAAAGGGAATACAAATATAAATCCCGAATGGAAGTTTTGTCAAAATGAACGCACGTTTCGATGATTCTACTCCCTACCGAAATCCGTGACTACCGAATATCGAGCTAATTTACGACTGCTCGCGAGTGGTATAAATTACGGGCTCGAAAATCGATGCAAATTCGCCATTAAATCTCTTCCGGTCGTATGGCACTGATTATAAATTCACTTTCGCAATTAGCGCTTATGTGCATTGTTGTTTTTTCTTTTCCATCTATTATTATTATCATTATTGTTATTATCATTATTTAATGCTTAATCAATTTTTCTTTTATTGTCGTAGCTCCGCGAGAATTAATCCATAGAGCGCTCGTTTCGTTTGTAACAATAACTGAACAAATATAATGAACGTGATATCGTACTCGGGATAATTTTTTTCTTTTTCTCATTTTCTTTTTTTTTTTTGTTTTTAATGTTCCATTTTTTTTTTTTCTTTTTACCGAACTGAATCTCATCGTACAAAGGTCTCGAATATGTAAATGAAATCAACGAAGAAATGAAACGGCAAAAATTCTGGAAAGGTAGAAATATCGTATTATGGGAGAGATGATAAAAAAAAAAAAATAAAAAAAGAAAAAGAAAAGAAGAAAAACGAATAGAAGACTATGAAATGCAATTCGTATCGAAGGGATCTAATGGAAATGCCTCGACGAATATCTTTCGATCAAACGTGGAAAATTGTCGTCCACGAAGCGCAATGGATTTGCAACATGACAACCAAGCGTTCAAATATTCCTATCGTGTCTCGAATTTTTTTCAACGAAATGACTAGCGGACGGGTATACGCAGTTTCACTATATTTGTCCCTATCTATATATCCTTCTCTCTTTTCCTGAACATTTTTGAGAAAGAGATTAAAAGTTGAAGCTCAAAAAATCCCTATAAATAACAAACTAAAAACTCGAGGTTTTTTGTCTAGTTGGTGAATGATTCCTAACTACAACTTTGTGAAATGCTTTCATTGTGAATAGTTTGGAATCACACATTTCTCTCTCTCTCTCTCTCTCTCTCTCTCTCTCTCTCTCTCTCTCTCTCTCTCTCTATCTCGTTGACTATATTTATTCATTTTATTTACTTCGTTCCTTCGTTAGTTACGTTTCACCAATTGAAAGGAAAAAATTTTAAGATTTCAATGACTCGTTTTCATTCAAACATTTTAATAAATTGTTTCTTCCTCTTTTACTCTCTCTCTCTTTCTCTCTTTCTCTCTCTATCTTTCTCTATCTCTCTCTTATTAATTATCTAAAATGAACAAGTCAAAAGTAAAATCGACGACTAGTTGCAGAATACAAAAGTTCGTACACACGTGTCCCCGAGTTTTGACGTGTACGAACAGATGTGGTACGTACATACATATACATATGTATATACGCTTAGGTACGTATTACTTTATATATTTCACGTTTACCCGTATAGTGTGTATATATATGTATATATATATATATATGTATATGTATGTATGTATGACATCGGTGGCCTTTAACTTTGCGAACGTAGTTTTCCTCGAGCCGTGAAGATGCATAAATATCCTGTCATTCTTTACCAGAGATATTTTCACCCCTTGTGCTGTCGCGTTTACAAAAGACAGAGTGAGAGAGACGGTAAGAGAGAGAGAGAGAGAGAGAAAGAGAGAAAAAAAGAGAGAACGATAGAAAGAAAGAGAGAGAAAGATAGAAAAATCTTGACTCGCGTGAGATAAAATCCTTTTCAGACTCCAACGGCTCTACTTTCTAGTGAAAAGTTTCATCGATCACTCTTTTTTTCTACCTTTTTTTTCTTCAGAATATCCCCCTTTGGAATCATGAAAAAAAAAAAAGTTTCCTCTCTTTCTCTTTCTCTCTTTCTCTCTCTTTTTCTCTTCTTTTTGGTTCTGATTTACATACGAGCATCCTTATGGCTACCCGAAAGAAAACTTTTCAAAACTCGTTTCATGAGTTTCGATCTTTATACGTTTTCTTCCTTTTTCCTTCTCCTCTTTTCCTTTTTCTTTTTTTCCTTTTTTCTTTTTATCTTTTGGCATCCACAGCTGAGAGGATACAGAGATGCAACATCGTCCCGTCGGCTCATTATTTTGTACCGTAGGTACACGTGGCGAACGATGCGGCATCTCGTCACACGAGAAGGAATTCTCTTACTGAAATTTAATTGCTTAATGTCGTAATTACGCGCTTACGCGTCGTCTAGTTTGCCCTCCGCTCCGGAAATGAACTTAACATTGTGATTATACAGGTCCGCCCACGTAAACTCTGTTTTCATCGAAACCATTTAGAGATACCGTGAAATTAATTTTCTCCGTGTGTTGAATAAATATCAGTAAAATATAAAAACAAAATATTTGTAAAACATTTTAATTAATAAAAATATTTGCAATTTTATATTTATTTAGTTAAATGTATATAATTAAAAATTTTCCTTTACCATTTCGTTTTAAATTTTATTAAAATCGTTACAAATTAAATAAAATAAGGTAAATTGTATAAAATTCACCGTGAACGTTATGCGAGACTTAATTTTCTATCGAAGCCCCCCTACATCCCTTCTTTTATTTCTTTTCTCTTTTTCTCTAGCAAAATATTTTTCAAGCCATAGTAGAAAAATTTATATGATACGAATGAGATACATGTTAGATCTCGTATTCAGGGAGATGTTTTCGTTTTATGGTAAAATCCAGTTAATTCGTGAACTCGTTATGAGCTTAGCTTCGAGAAGCATTAGATCGTAGAAAAATATACAGAAATAAAAGGAGAAAGAGAAAGAGAAAGAGAAAGAGAGAGAGAAAGGTTGAAACGAAGCTTAAAGCAAAAGCGAGAAAAGAATTTTATACGACTGTCTAGTAAAGGGATGATGGATCGAAGAAAAATCACATTGGTTTCTCGTTTCTAACGTAAAACGTCTATGAAAAAGGAAAAGCCTTACAACTTTTTTTTTCTGCTGTTCTTGCACCAAGATAACCATTATCTCGAAAGTACGAAGGAAGGTTCCTTTGCTTGTTCGAAAGAAAAAAAAAGAAAAGAGAGGAGAAAAGAAGAATAGATAGATAGAGAGAGAGAGAGAGAGCGAGAGAGAGAGAGAGAGAGAGAGAGAGAGAAGTGAAAGAAAGAGGAGAAGGGGAGTGAAAGCTATCACCTCCTCTTTCATTTTCTTCCCTACAAAAATCGACTCTAGGGATGAACTGTTCGTATTGAAGAAGTCCGACGTAGAATGTGTCCCGATTCCGTTTTGCCATCGTAAAATTTTATATCCCACGATGAATTTCATTCGGACGACCGATGACGTTATCCGTCTGCATTTTTCCTTTTCGTCCGTCGACACGAGAAAGCTCCGACACTTTTCATCGATTACTGATATTATCTTTCCTACTCTTCCTTTTTCTCTTTCTCTCTGTCTCTCACTCTTTCTCCCTCTTCACTCTTATCTTTCCCTATTACAAATTAAAAAGGTTTATAAAATATTTTATTCATCATTTAATGTTTTTCTACTAATGGGATGATACATAATTAAAGCATAGAGGGAAGAAAATCCTTTTTAAAAGAGATGTTCTTTACTTGACAGACTTTTTGTAAAGAAAAAGAGAAAAAAAAAAAGCAGCAATGAGGCAATCTATCGGACGGCTTAAAAACATCGTTAAATTGAGCGACGATGTTCGATAGTATTCGAGCAAAGAGAGAAAGAGAGAGAGAGAAAGAGAAAAAAGAGAAAGAAAGATTTTTTTGAACGACCATCTCATCATCGACAAATCCGATTTCGATCGTTAGTTTGCCTTCTACGTTATGTAAATGCTAATCTATCGGTCGATGACTTCGAACGCACCCATCGTATTTGTGTATGTGTGTATATATATATATATATATATATATATATATATATATATGTACTATCATGAATACCGAGACTTGTAGAATTTCCCTTTGATTATCTAAACGACGATTTCGATCGGAGTGCAACGAGCAGAACGCTCGTAGCTCGATTTATAGCTTTGTGATTTCTGGCTGGACGCTATTGATCTATGAATTAATTAATCTTGATATATCTATATACTTTTCTACGTCTGATCTATTACGAAATAAACGATAATTTAACAAGCTAAAGTTTTCAACGAAGACATCTCGTAAACATAAAGCGAATCGTCATCTTAACGTGCAATGGACCATAAAATTTTGCTATATCTTATACGAAGGATGGGAAATCGATGGCTGGGTCGATGGACGATGGGTAGAAGTTAGGGAGAAATAGGGGATGACAAAAAAGGATAAAACTACGATATCTACGATTTGCGATACAACTTGGACGACGAAGTCGTACGTCCGGCCGAAACGGAAGTTCAAGATCACGAAGAGATTCAAGAAGAGACCGTTCATAAATTCCGTTCCGATGGTCGCGTAAATCTTCAAGCGAAGCGGAAAAATCGAAGCGCACCAGCTAAGCCATGGTATATTATTTTCCCGAATAAAAATGTTTCTATGATTGTGAAAAAAAAGAAACAAAAAAAAAAAAAGAACGGAAAAAAATAGAGAGATAGCAGAATCACAATAATACAAAAGTATGATGTATTCGTTGAGGGTAGTATCCATCAATAGACACAAATTGTAATTAAATTGTTTGCCTAGTTGCTTTTCCCTCTCTCTCTCTCTCTCTCTCTTTCTCTCTCTCTCTCTCTCTCTCTTTTCTCTCTTCCTCTGTTTTTTTTCTCTTTTGATGCGCTCGAAAGTGTAACAAGAAAAAAGAGATATATAGAGAGAGAGAGACAGAGAGAGAAAGAGAGAGAGAGTGTTACGCAGCTGCAACGCTCGCAACAGCTTGCCCATAACTTCGACTAGTACAACGACAACGTCTCGACTCGCTTTATATTCAGCGCATGGATTTTAAGCGAAGCTTATGCTAATCGAGAGAGCTAGCTATATGGAAAACAAGAAGGAAACGGAACGAGGAAAAGGTCCCACCACTTCGTTTCTCCACACCCGACACGGGCCGTTTCGCTCTTCGTGCTTTCTTACCCTTTTTCCTTCGAACAAACCAGAGAAAAAGGGAGAGAGAGAGAGTGAGAGAGAGAGAGAAAAAGAAAGAGAAAATAAAACTAAAGGGTAAAAGACGCGATGCAAAGTGTTTACGGTTTATCACTAGGCAGGGAAATTCAGCGGGAGGTCCTTGATGGTACTTGAACGAAAGAGAAATGAGATTTCGGGATAAAAGTGTGAAAAAGATTTAGAAGCTACGACGAAGCAAAATTGAGAAAACAAAATTTTTTGACAAAATTTTTCCGAAGATACTTACCAACGAAAATTTCATCCAATCGATAACGGTAGAGTAGATACTAAGTATTATCGAATCCTACGTTCCATGTTAAATTCTATGCACATTCTGAACGTAACTATGAATATATCCTACAAATATATATGTGTGTGTGTACCTGTGTGTATGTGTGTGCCTATGTGTATGTGTGTGTGTGTGTAGGATACGATGAACTTTACGTTCGATTATCCACCTTGCACGTTTCGAAACTTCGAATAATAGGAAGTATCTACTATTAAGCTTCGATGAACTCAACGATGTAACCATTGACAACGGGAGTTGACAAGGTAGATTCTCTCTTGGTAGACGTCGAGCACGATCTCTATTTATCTTCTATGAATCATCTTTCTTTTATAAGCGATGGTGTTATATTAAAATAATAATCAATACGAAAGAAGGATTTGACGAAATAATCGCGATATTACGCGTATATATTATCATAGCTTATGCACGTACACGTATTTATATATACATACATAGCTAAGCACTCTAAAAAAAAAAAGGAAAAGGAAAACAATTAAATCAGTTATTCTGGATGAAAGAAAGGAAAAAAACAAACAAAAAATAAATAAATAAAACGGAAAAGCAAGAAATGAAACTAAGCTGTCCCTCGACAAATATTTCTTAATCCCCTCCTAGTAATTTTTCTCTTATTTCTACAAAATACAAACTTCAACGTTGAGATAAGAAATTCTTGAAGGAAACGAGATTTAACTTGCCAGATGATTACCTAAGCAAGACATACGGAAATTGTTTTCCAAGCTTGAAATCCAACTCGACGATTCCTCATAAATCTCTTGAGAGATATTAGATAGTCCTTAGTAGTACATATGTGAATATATAACATATAGCAAAATGTCAAATCGCTTGTTCAAAATGGATGCAATTTTCTAAACGTACGTTCGAATTATATCCATTGCTTTAACGTAACTTCGTATATAACTACTATAAGCCGGTTCTTTCTCTATCACTCTCTCTCTCTCTCTCTCTTTCTCTTTCTCTTTCTCTTTCTCTCTTTCTCTCTCACTCTCTGGACTCGACAACTCGACTTCGTCGAGGCAGCGTGCCAGGAACTCGTAATTGTTTTGAATTAACGATACTTTAAGCTTCGCCCAACTCGAAGCCATTACGTGACCCACCTCTAACGCTTATCGAACTTATCTTCTCGATCGTATCAAATTTCTCCTTAACTTTTTTTTCTTTTTTTATTTTTCTATCAAAAAGTAATACATATATAAATTGGCACGATATAACGCTTACTATGAATTTTTAATGAATATGATTCGGAAACGCTTTAATATTTCATCGACGAACGCATTAACCAAGTCCAATTATTTTTGCGAGCTTTTATCAAGCTCATAAAAACGACATTTGCAATTTACAACCTTAATCGTCTAAACATCGTCTCGAAATGTATTAAGCTCGTACGTTTTTGTTTGCTCGAAACATGAAAAGGGGCAATTGTTTAAACAAAAAAAAAAGAAACAAAAAAAGAAAGGAAAAAAAAGAGAAGAGAAAGAAAGAACCGCAAGGCTGTTCGTTATGGAAATTACACCAACGATAACTATTGTCCCTCCCCCTCTCTCTCTCTCTCTCTCTCTCTCTCTCTTTTTCTTTCATTCTTTTCCTTCAACACCCACAATGAAAATAGTAATTTGGTCTCTCGGAAAAATTACGCGAGCACGCGTAAATTTTTGTTCGTGAAATTGCTTGCGGATACCGTGAAATCTTTTTCCCCTCCCCTTCCACCACCCTCTCCATCCCCATACGTATATGCGTATGCGCGTTTTGAAATTATTAAAAATTTATTTTAAAACCATGAAAAATTGTGAAATTCAAAGTTCGATCAAACTCGATTGCTTGATATTTTCATTTATATTAATACGGCCTGATTCATAGTAAGGATTTTTCATGAATTTTTTCTTCTTTATTTTTGTTTTTTTTTTTTTTTTTTCTCGTTACAATGAATTACTATAAAATGGATACTATATACGAGTGATAAAACTGTAACTATTGGTCGATCAATTATTGGTGCACTAACCTTATCGAGATCTATCTCCTCTTGAGAATTGAGATCGGGACAGTTGAAATTCGTTAAGTCCGTCGTCTGGACCGCATTGTCGGCCCTGGTGAAAGCGATCAGAGTGACCAGCACTAGGAAATACCACTTCATTGTTCACGTGTGGTTAAACCGTCAGCGTTCGCACAACGTTATCCTGAACTTTCTGAAAGCTACGAGCTTGTTCCTTTCCAGGGTATAACACAACTCGATGAAGGTTTATATTCTTCTTCAGCTATCGTGTAACGCTCGATGAGCGTTTTGTCTCTTAAACTATTCTCCTCCTTTTTGGTGATTGTTGAACGAAGATAAAGAAAAATATAAAGACGGAGAGAGAGAGAGAGAGAGAAGAGAAAGAGAAATAGAAAAGGAGAAAGAAAGAGAGAAAAAGAGATAGAGAGAGAGAGAAAGAGAGAGATAGAGAGAGAGAGAGAGAGAGAGAGAGAGAGAGAGAGAGAGAGAGAGAGAAAGAGAGATATGTGTATGTGTGTTTATCAAAGATGCATCCTAATGAGAAATTATCTCGTATTTACGCACAATATCTCGGGACTCTTTCTTTATATTTTATATATCAGCACGCATATATCGGCGCTTAGAGCAATAATCTCATCACTTTGTCAATCCTCTCGATCACGACTCGATCTTTTTTATTTCTTTCTTATTATTTTTATTTCTTTCCTCTTCCGGTCAACGAGGAATTCTTTAAAAATCGACTATGACACTCTTGAAACTTCACCAGCACCATTTGCTATGAACGATGCATATTTCAGAAAAACGAAGCAAAAGAAAAATAAAAGAAGAACAAAAGAGAGATAACAGATTCTTTTTTAACGAGAGAAACAAATCGATCTATTATTAAACGCTTTCCTCGATCCACTCGATTCACACCTTGACGGTTAATCAAAATGAACGATCGAAGATTGATTTTCGTCTATTTCTTTCTTCCCTTTTGTTTCTTCTTCCTCTTCGTCGTTATCGTCGTTAATCGTCGTCGTAGTCGTCCTCGTCGTCGTTGTAATGTATCTCGATCCCTCACCGAAAGAGTGCGCGAACTTTCGAAAGTTCGAAAGCTGTTCTCTCAGTGCATTCTCTCTCTCTCTCTCTCTCTCTTTTTCTCTCTTTCTCTCTCTTTCTTTCTCTTTTTCTCTCTCTCTCTCTCTTTCTCTCTCTCCTTCTCTTTCTCTCTCTCTTTCTCTACCTCTCGTTCACGTTCTCGCTGTCTCCTCTTCGTCGTTGTCGACGCGCGCGCTCTCACGATATCGACTCGATATCGCTGCTCTTGTTAGAGGAGGGATGCGTGCGCGGCCAAGTCGTAGGGCACTCTGACGATCCCGGTCGAGCTTCTGCTGGTCCTCCGTTCGTCTCCTCCTCCTCCTCGTCCTCCTACACCTCCACCTCAACCTCCTCCTCTTCCTCTTCCTCCTACGTCTCTTCACTTCATGCGTGCGCTCGAGTAAGGGAGAGGGAGAGAGAGAGATAGAGATACAGAGAGAGAGAGAGAGAGAGAGAGAGAGAGAGAGAGAGAGAGAGAAGCTTTGACGTGGAAATAGCAATTTCGCTTTTCGATAAATCGAACTACGTGTTTAGATTCGAAGGACATTGCCTAAGGATATATCTTCCTTGATATCTTCCTCTCTGTTGGTCAGTATAGAGATCAGAACAACTTTTAGACTTTTTTCTACACAAATTTGTGATATATATAAATTGGATATGATTTATCATTTGATGGTTTATCATCACGTAAATAAATTGCATAGGAGATAGGGTATTGAAAAGATATCAATTCGGACGTTACATGTAATGTATATTACGAATGATTTTTTTTCTCTGTTTTTTTCTTTTTTCTGTCTTTCCTTTCCCTTCCATTCTATTCTCTTTGGACATTTAATTTTTGGATTTGCGCTTTGGCGTATGTACTTTAGAAACGTTCGTCGTGTACTAGCTATGTTCTCCCTAAGTGCTTTCTCGCATACTCGCTAATTTAACCGGCTCGCGAACATTTGTCTTGTTCTACATCGAGAGAGAAAGATGTATGAGCAGAGAGAAAGATTTTTTATCCCTCATTTGTTCCTTCTCGAAGTCTCATACAATTTTGTTCTCGGTACGAATTTAACAACGCCCTTAGATCTACTTATTATTAATCATAACGATAAACTAGCTCTTGCTTCCGTTTAACCTTGCAATTGTTGTTCCAACCAATAATCGCGGTCACCTCATGACCTTCCGTCAAAGCACGTCGATGTAGTACGAGAAGTAGTACGATGTAGAGAATTAGTAAGATAGAACGGAGATAAAACAGGATGGTAAGTATACAAGTCACAAGCTAGACGTGACGTTTAAAGAAACAAGATAGATAGACAGATAGATAGATAGATAAATAGATAGATAGAGAAAGAGAGAAAGAAAGAAAGACAGTGACATCATGAGTGAGAAAGAGAGAGAAAGAGAGAGAGAGAGAGAGAGAGAGAGAGAGAAATAGAAAAAGAAATAGTGATACCACGAGTGAGAAAGAGAGAGGAAAGAGAGAAAGAGTCCCTCGGTTACCACACATCGTCGCAATGAAAACTTAATTCGTTCATTCAATCTGCTCGACAGCGCAACCTGCTGCCAGTGAAGCTGCTAAAAGCTGACAGAAACGTACGCGAGACTGCTGACGATGTATATACATACATATATACATACATACATACACACACACACATATATATTTACAGTGTACACGTCAAAAAATCTTCTCATCCAATTGTTCTTCTAATCGAACCTATTTCATATACTAACTTATTTATCATTCTAATTTTCTTATTGTTTAAACTTGAATGCATTTACGTTATCGGATTAAACTATGAAAGAGTTATAATTATTTCGACTAAAAATCTAATCTACGTTGAAGTTGATCTTTTTAATTAACATAAAAGCTTCATTATAATGCTTCTTCTCGTTACGACATCCCAGGAACTAAGATTAACAAAATGCATCTGTAAAGCTCTTGCACTTGACACGTTGAATACTTAATTTCCCTTCCATGAGTGAAGCAACAGATTTCTCGAAGTATTCAATTAATCATCAATATTTTAAATCAATTATTGCTTTAGCTTTATTTTCTTTGCCAACATGTACGATGAAAGGGTTTATCTCTAAAACGGCTTTAATACTGAGCTGAGAAAGTCACGATATTTTTTTTTTTTTTTCTTTTCTTTTTTCCCGACTAATTCACGGATAATCTTCATTTCTTTTTTCTTTCTTTCTTTTTTTTTGTCTTTTTTAAATACAAATTTAAAACGATTTGAAAGTAAAGTTCTTCAATCGTGTAATAAAATATAGACCACCTGAAGTCCACGCGATAAAAGTTTCAAATAATTTTCCGTTAATCTTCATCAGACTTTCGTTATCGACGTTCATACGTTCTTTCTACGTAAGAAGGATGACATTGATGTTGGATATCGATAGAAGCGAGAACTCGACGATTTCAATGGCTCGCTCGTCTTCCTTGAAAGATCGATCGTCGTTCTATACGAACTTAAAGTTTGCTTTAACTTCAGGTTAGAAAACTTTATGAATGCGTTCCTTGATTATACGATATGATCTCGAATCGGAATGCAGGAACCTTATTAAATATCATTTTTGAATGCTCTTATCACGTACACACACATACACACATACACAGAGGAAATTATGCTTTCGTTCGACTTTACTACAAAAGAAGAAAAAAAAAAATTTCTACGATTCTACTACACTTTTCAATTCTACTACAAAGAATCTCATCGTCGAACGAATTTCTTTACGCGAATATTTTGAGAATGAACTACATACATCTTCCTTCTCTTTTTATTTTCTCTTTCTTTATTTCCATTATCCTTGATTTCTTTGACTTCGTTGCATTGATTATTTGCCAATAATTAGCATGATCTAGTATGAATCTTGCTCTTCAATCATTTTTATCAAAGAGGTTAATTAGATACGATGAGGAAAAAGAGATAGTACATGTATCTTGTTTCCAAGGAAACACGCGTGACGCCAGCATTTCTCTCTCATGGTTGGTTATGCGAAAACGTTCTTCGCTCTTAAATGAACCTCCTTAACGAGTCGCAGACGCACGAGTCTTGTTTAACAAAGATTTTTAAGTAATTGTGTAAATGGGAGAGGAGAGAACATTTTACACGACGGTTGAGTTAACGATATTACTTATGTAGTAAATGGATATCGAGTTAGAAATGAAAAATAGAGAACTTTGTTCTTGTCGTCGGACTAATTATTAATTCGAATCTAATTCATTAATTACGCCGTAGGGAATTATTTTCCATTCGTTCTTAACACCCCCAACCCCATACATCTTTTCTTTTCTGTCTCTTTCTTTCTTTCTCTCTCTCTACCATTACCCTATCCCCTCTCTTTTTCATCTTTTTTCCACAATCGAGAAAGCTCGCTATCCATGCACTCAACTTTTTCTATTAGCCGATAACTCTTTCTCGCTTTATACTAATTTACTAAAAAGGAAGTGGTACATTTATTCCCTTCGAAAAAGTGAATGAAACGAATTACTCGCGATGCGACACGGAAGGTCACCAAAGAAATGCACGGAGAAACTGAAAAGAAAAAAAAAGAAGAAAGAAAGAAAGAAAGAAAGAAAGAAAGAAAGAATGAAATAATGAATGAAATAATGAATGAAATAATGAAAGAAAGAAAGAAGGGGAATGAAATAAAAATCTTTTTCTACCGGTAATATTTTCGCAAACACAATTGCTCAGGGTAGAAAATAAGAGATTGAATTGCTCACGTAGCATGATTAAATCGAGCAGGAACAAGTGCTATATGTAGTTTTCCAGGATTGCCGGATAAATTTGCATACACGAGCCATTTCTGCATTCGCTAATTGTACCCGATGATCAACGATGGCTCTTTCAGCAGAATAATGGAAGTCAAACAGTTTGATCCTGTCTCTATAATTCATGTTACCTGAAGTGCTTCTAACTCGCATGAATACAAAGTAGAAAAGAGATTTGTCCTTTTTTTCCTTCTCTTCTGTTTATTTTTTCTTCTTTACTTCTACATACGCGTATGTACGTTCGAATTATATATTATTTATTATCATTTAAAAACTCAGACAATAAAAAGAATAATAACGATAAAAATCTTATTTGATATTCATATCCCTCAATTATATTCAGAAATAATTCTGATTGGAATTACATTTGAAATGACATCAAACGAAACGGTTTATCAATATGATTTCGGTCTTGTTAGAGAAACATACGAGAATATATGCTAAATATAGGGAATATTCATGATAGAATATCTACCTGGTAACTATATCTAACGATAGACGCATGAACAATCGCTGGAGAATAGTTCGAGAGAGAGAGAGAGAGAGAGAGAGAGAGAGAGAGAGAGAGAGAGAGAGAGAGAGAGAGAGAGAGAGAGAGAGAGAGAGAGAGAGAGAGAGAGAGAGAGAGAGAGAAAGAGAGAGAGAGAGAGGATTTTATGGATCCGTTGATTTTACCAGGATTCTCAACGGACCGGCAGAGATCGATCGTACCGTGAAAATCGGATATATGAGCTTTGGCTCCGGCCAAGCTTTGTCCCGAGTGAACGAGAGAGCTTATTACGTCAACGTGAGAATATGGAAATACTTTGTAGGCGACACCGTGTTTATTTTCTAAGGTAGGAAAAAAGAAAAGTGAATTTTAACTTTGTGTACACTTATGATTCCGAACGAACGAAGAAACGAACGACGTTATACTATGTGTTATCTCATGAGAATGCTACTCCATGACTGAATATATACAATATGCGATCCACGTGAAAATTCTTCTTCAAACTATGTCTACGATATGCTTGCTCACGTTATATATATACCCTTCCCTTCTCTTTCCCTACCAATCAGTATTGACAAAACCAACGACGTTCTGAGCTTGCGATAAGAATTTCGAAAGGAAAGAGTAAAGAGTCAACTTTACGATATTTTTACGATTAAATTTACCTACGTATATAGGTATAAACATCTCAAGTTAGACCGTAAAATATACATTATCCTGATATATGATACGCATTTAAACGTTGACTTATATTCATGTTCTATCTTTCCATGGATATAAAATGTATGAAAGATTTTTTATAGATAATCTTATTTAAACGTTTTATCACTTTTATGCTTCTCGAATGAAGCTAATTATTTAATTTATTAATCGTCTCGTTACTTTCTATTCGATTATTATAAGAGAAACATAATCTTCCTATTTGTTTTTCCTTAATCATACACTTTTATGTGAGGAAACTGTCGAACGTGGGGTATCATTGACAATGCAAGTCACTTTCCTTTTTTTCACAAAACTAGCTATTAAGTATATACGTACATATATATACATATATATATATATACACATATATACTTTGAGTGATAAAGGAGTATCTACATACATATCTCCATGAAGAGAGGTGCAAGCTAGGAAGGAAAGCGAGCGAAAGGGATCATGTATTATTTATAAATTTATTTATTCTTCCATAGGCACAGCATGAATGATGCATCCCAAGAGGGCATGGCCACTATGTGATATCCCATCGCGAATATGTGAACACGAGGGATAAAATATTTACTTAAGTTTTCTACGAGAAGAAAAAAAAAAAAGGAAAAACAAAAAAATAGAAAAAAAAGCAAAAAAGCAAAAATGTTAAAGGCACCAACGAGAATTACGAAAAGAACGTGAAAAGGACTTTGCTATGATTAAAGTTACCCTGCGTGTGCAAAGCTGAAATTAAGTCGGTACGAAATAAATTCCATGTGGTTTCTCGTGTAAATACTTAACCATATAATACAATAATACAAAGGATAAAAAGAAACATTGATAATACGACAGATATATTCAACATTAAAGAGAAAGAGAAAGAAAGGAGAAAGAAAGAGAGAGACAGAGAAAGCTACATAAACGGAATTAATGTTTGCATTGCAAAAAGATCTAACAGTTCTGATAAAAAAGCAACTTTCATAGGCCAAGAATATACCAGAATGTTTTAAATTAATGTTTGCCCTTAGCTTATTTTCTAGATTAATGAGATAAAGAGAAAGAGAAAGAAAAAGAAAAAGAAAAAGAGAAAGAGAAAGAGAAATTCTTTCTTCCGTTTAACAACTGCCTAGTCATCGAAAGTCTCTCATTTTCTTTTCGATATTAATCCTCTTTGCGTGAATTGAAGAGGAGTATTAAACTTTCCACCAGCACGATCGTGAAACGAGCGTTATACTCGAAGAAAAGATAAAAATGATCGTTGAAAGATCTTCTCTTCTCTATTCTTCTTATCTCTTTTTATACATTAAGATTAGACGATGTTAAAGAAGGAAAAGAATTATGAAAGTTTTCATTCTCCGATCTTTAATTCAGTAGAAATAATTAATGATGAAATTAATTATCAAATTAAAAGAACTCTAACTTTTAATATTATTTACAATATGAAATAATTAATCGGTTTAAGTTGTACATATATTGAATAATGTACTTATATTTCAATAATGTACTGTTAATCGCCTTTACAAAAATTTAACAATATATATTTGTATTATCATTAATTGTATTATCATAATATGATTAATTGATCTAACACGATGAAATGTTAAAGGTACGTGAAATACGGTCTACATAACGTGCAATATTACGCGGTAAGGATAATCTCAAGAAGCAGAACAGCTTTCCGGTACAGCCAGGCGTTTTTGTTTACGCGGAACCGTACGAAAAAGTATATATATTCAAAGAAGAGGATCCGCTTATCCCTAGGCGATTTACGAGCTCCTTAAGAATCCTAGTGTCGCATCGATCAAGTTTTACGTGGTCCACGGATAATATTATATTATCGACGAAACGTCTACGTGATTTCATTGTACCAGAAATCGATCACTTTAGCCGATCGATCACTCTTTCTATACTATACATTATTAAGAATAAAAAGTATAACTCCGGAAAAAAATAATTTAAATGCTAAAACGACTTAAATCATGAGCAATATTAAATATTAGTACTTTAATGCATAGCCCTTCTTTGATTGAAAAATTTTCAAAATATTTAAAAATGCAGCCATTCGCCCGGTAGTACTTGCGTTATACAATCTACATTTAATCATCTAAATATCGCAAGTAATACCGACCCAGGTCCCACCGCGTGGAGGTTGCTGCATGTGAGGACCCACGAGCTAACGGGGACTCTACTCTAAAATTCGCGTGACCGGCGTGATCAAATAATCGGCGTTCTTTAAAACGAAGTCCACGGTAGGACTTTTAATCGCGGCCGAACACTCTCGTGAGTGTTAAAACAACGGTGACTCTACTCTAAATTCGCGCTCGCGACGTTTCATGTACTAACCGAGAGTTCAGGTGACTAACTGGAGGAGGATCAGTCCACGCTTACGGATAGCAAAACCATACCACTCGGCAGCACACGAACCGACACACGACCGGTCATTTATTCGTTTTAGCAATCAAACGAAGTCCACTACCGTAGGACTTTTAATCGCGCCCGAGAACAACAGGCCTGTGCTCGCCGACACACGCGCGAGTGTTCTTCCTATCCTACCCGTGTTCCGCGCGGATATATCGAGATTCGCAAAGACGATAAAAAGGGAACAGAAAGAGAAGAAAAGAAGAAGAGAATGAGAAGAGAAGAAAGCCAGAACGTGCGCACATGTGAGAAGGATGCAGCAGAAAAGAAAAGAAAGAAAAGAATATCCGTAAGATGCAATGGAACACACGCACGTGTGAAAAAGATGAAAGTGGAAAGAAAAAATGAACATAGAAGATCGCTTATGTCCCACAAAAACCAGAGTACGAAAGTCGAGCTCGATTTTCTGGTACTGAAAGGAGACCCGCACAGAAGCCCGCGCCCAAGGGCCCATCCCAAGGGACCCACCCGAGAGAAACTATAATGATTAATCTCGAATAATTATTATGTAGGTAAGCGTTTAAATAAATAGAAATGACTGTACCTTTATGGCAGAATATAAGGAAGATGTAAGAGAGAACGTAAATTGCACGTACTTCGAAATTCAGTTGGAATTCGATAGAAAAGATCCTGGAAAAATCTTGAGACATGCAGCCATTTGCTCGGAAATACTTGCAAGCTATACGATATCGATACATCACAAGTACCGCCGACCCAGGTCACACCGCGTGGAGGTTGCTGCATCTGGAGACCCACGGACTAACGGTGACTCTACTTTTTACTACTAATACTACTACTAATCAAACAGTCAAAACAACGGGGCGATTTCTACTCCCGACGAATTCAAGCCTCCAAACGCTAAAATTGCAGCCCCATGCGTTTCCGCATTTGGGAACCGACTTACGCTTAGCTCAACTATCCAACACCGGAAGCTTCAATCACCACTTGAGCACGACCGGTCGTACTTTCGCGACAAACGCCGGAACACAAAATTGAATCCTACCGCACTCACAAATACTTACGCGAGTATTCCGGAAACACTCACGCGAGTATGTTGAGTACGTTGGAGCCAAGTTTGGACTTAATCGCGCCCGAGAACACCAACGCCTATGCCAGCCGACGTAAGCGAGTGTCCTTCTATCTTGCCCGAACGGGAGAAAAGAAATCCTTCTACGCCTGAGGTAGAAAGATCCTTTAAACACCCGTATAAAAATCTAAGTCCCTCGATGGTCCTTGGGCGATGAAGCGCTTGCGGTCCGTGGAAATACGCGGACTAACGCGAATTCTACTCTAAAATCCACGAACCGAGATGCCTTTCCGCTTCGGGAGCTTCGGGCTTCTCAGCAAACTGGAGATGTATAAAACCCCGCTTACAGATTGCTCCACTGTCCACACCGTCGGCTTCAAACATCTCGAGACACGACCGGTCGTGTCTATTTCGATTTCAAACATTAAAGCGTAGTCCTCGGTAGGACTAAATCTCGCGATCGCGAACACCCAAGCGTGTGCCGGCCGTCACACACGTGAGTGTTTTCCCTATCATTCGCGTACGGAAGCAAGGAGACATATCCTTTCTGCTATATAATTCCTATATAATAGACATTATATGCAAAAAGGTTCCTT
>NC_057688.1:5382968-5402968 GCF_014466175.1 Vespula pensylvanica
ATTTCAAATTATTAAAGTTTATATTAAAATTATTTTAAGTTTCTCTCGCGATACAATTTCTGTAATGTTACTATTATTTAAGTGAAGTGTACTATTATTTAAATATTAATTTACTATACTCCATATACAGAAACAATTTTTTAATAATTGGAAAATTATAAATTTTTAAGTTTTCACGTTAGAAAGAGAAAATTTCAATGTTCACTGGTTGGAATAAATAGGAAAACTAACAAGGTTATCGTCAAAGTTAATAAAATTAAAAGGGATTTATCGATAGTATCGTTATAAAAGCGGTGCAAAATAACCATGGCTATTATATTTTTGCGAATATTTTTTAAATAAAGCTGCAACTTGCGGAAATCGTTTATAGCGGCAATCGATTAGTATTCTAGAGAAAGGTGATATCTTAGAAAATTTATATTAATTCCCTGTGATTACGAAGAGCATATAAACTCCGTGGCATCTTTCGTGGACTCGGTTAAATAAACATGGCGCCAATCCGCAAGACCGCAAGGAATAACGATTATCACAGCACATTCGCAAATATTATCTAACCAGCGGCTACCCTGAAAATATATAATTTTCTAATTTATTAATTGGATCTACAAAATGCTTTTTAAAGAAAATTTATGAGCATGCACATTACCAAAATAAATGATTTTGTTAATCTGAACTGTGAAAATAATTAATTATAATGAAGAAAAAATAAATGGGTGTAGAATAAGAGAGAAAATTATTTCGCGCGAATTTGCCACACGTTCCAATCTTTAAATCAAACGTTACGCCTTTACATTGATATAAATTGAACTCAGACGTTTAATCGGTTGAATTTAAAAATGATAAATGATGAAGAAGATATCTTTATTTTATTTCTAACGAGTTCTTTCCCTTAATAATTTATAATTATTTGCAAGAAGTAAAAAAAAGATATTGTCAGTTTAAATATTTCGATTATTCGTATTACTTATAGATTCAACAGTTCTTTTTATTGTAAAATAAATGAAAGGGGGAAAAAAAGTTAAAGATAAAAGGAAAGATAAGGATGAGAGAAGGTGAGAAAGTAGGTCGGAAGGAAAAGCAAAGCGCATATCAGGTCGAGTAACCGCGATAATTAATATCAGTTTAGAGAGAACTTAGGAGATGCAATAAGTTAATAAGCAGAGAGCAAGGAAATTTCATGCTCCGATCGAGCATTTCCTGTAGAGTAGCGAACTTCTATTTTCTCATTTTATGCACATTTATGTATGTGTTGTGCACATACACGCATATACATATATGTACTTCTATTGTATCTTGTTAGATACTTACAATACTTTTTGTCAATATTTTAATGATCAAAAAATCAGATAGTATAATCATATTCTTAATTAAAAAAAAAAAAATAAATAAATAAATAAATTATGATGAAATCAGTCACTTCTTTCTAATTGTTTTACAGAAATATTTGAGAAGATTTAATATCATTGACATTATCCCTGATATTTTTTGATCATCCATTATAATATAATTCGTATGAATCTGATCATCCACATATGTACGCATTTATATATACATAAATAAATACGTTAATGTAAGTGCTTGTTCCAGTAGATAATCTTCTCTTACAGTTGCTGTTATCGAGCAAAGGCAAACTTATCTGTTCTAACCGTGCTCTAATCCTACTCTCTGAAACTATCTTACGTTTTGAAGTCTTCCTCATCTACCCCTTCTATGCTTAACCTCTTGTATTTGTTGGACACAAGGCAAGAAGCAAACCAAAGTACCCTACGCCGACTTCAATTTTGATATAATGTTCGAGGTCTCTGTTAATCGATGTAATATGTAATTAAGAGAGAGAGAGAGAGAGAGAGAGAGAGAGAGAGAGAGAGAGAGAGGAAACAACTTTGGTTCGATCTTATCTTCCCCAATCGTACAACGATAAGTTTTTTACAGTGATGTAAAATCTTCATTCTTCTTTACTTTAATCTTTGAATATAATTCTATGGGGAATTAAACAGAGTTGCGAGCTATGTTCCCTTTTAAACTGCGCACACGAACATACGTGTTCCCCTACACAGAGAATTTTCTGCTGAGCAATGGCGATTCATTCAGTTTTTACATGTTACTCTTAATGTCTGAAATTCAATTAAACCGTTTAATCTTTCAATTATAATGAAATAGATAACAAATATTCTATCATTTAAATTTAATCAATGAAATCTGACATCTAGTGTTATTATACCAATCAAGATTTTTTAAATAAATTAGTAAATACACAATATTGAAAGTACGTCGAAAGTAGATTATTTAAATCGCTTTACTAGGTTGATAGCTTCTATAATCTAATAAAATAATAATTAACTATTTTTAAATCTTATTCGTATACGTATGCTATTCGATTTCTTTTTGATATTAAATAACAAAATATAAAAAGAGAAAGAACAAATGTATTTAATTGAAAAAATTAACGTTTAAGATTACATCCTATTGTTAATTACAGATATGATTACTTATGTAAATGTAAACTATATTGATAAATTTTGAACAGTCCATATCTAATCCATAAGTTACGTAGCTATGTTATCAGCGATATCGAGTACACAATTGCAAGGAGTTTACATTAGGTTTGGTACGTAACGTGTGCGAATCCCAAACATGTCGTATGTATCAACGTATATACGTGTATGCATATATATATGTATATATATATATATATATATATATATGCATATATATATATATATTCACATATACGTAGGTACACTATGCAAAAGCTTACGTATGTTCAGATCGGCTTAAGACCGACAACGAAGAAGCTATTCGCTTTCTCTGTAGCATGAGAAAAGAGGATATTACCATGGGAAATCCTTTAACACGAAATCCACAGAGCCGAACTTCGTGCAACCAACCTTATTATCAGCCTACTACAGATCTATTAAACTATGAATAATAGTGAATTTTCTTATAAAGATTAACGACATATACGTCGGAAATTGCTTTATGTACTTACAATCAACTCGGTTTATGATTTAAATATTTTTCCTTCGCTATATTATTGTTTTCTTGACGTTCAAGACTTCAATACCGTCTCTCTACCTCACTCTTTTCGCTCATAAAACATCGTATTACTAGAAAATTTATTTTAACGTTTGTAAACAGCTCACGTTCCCCTAGAAAACATAATGAAGTTTCGTACTCTCTCTAAAGTTGATATAATGTAATTTATTTAAATGCAAAAAACCTTGCGTATCCTTTACTCGATGACAAAACAGTTCTCGAGAGAACATATTAATGAGAGAACTAACTAATGAGAGAATAATTGGAATAATTACGATATTATAATGTACGCTAAAGTAAGTTCGTTACTCACAAATCTTATCCTTTTCTATTTGTCTATCTGTTTCTCTCTTTCTCTTTTTTCTTCTCTCTCTCTGTCTCTCTCTCTCTCTCTCTCTCTCTTTCTCTCTCTCTCTCTATCTATCTATCTTTCGTTTTCCTACTCTCTGAGCACTCTCTCCATTTATATTTAATCAAAAATCCGCTTACTACTTTACCCGAGCAAACCAATTTTAAGACGGAAATCTAAAGTTTCCGCGTTTAAAATACATCTAACGACTGAACTTCTCATAACAAGATATGACTACAAACATTCTTTATCAAATAAAAATTACGTTAGTAACTTAACAAAATCCAATAAAAAAAAAAGACTAAAAATACACAGATGAAAAAACAAATCAAGTTGATTTAGAGACTCGAAATCTGTTGAAGATAATAAACTCAATCATATGAGATAGTCAATAAAAATAATTTTTAATTATTACCACGACTCCTCGTAAATGTTTGATATGTGGCTTTTACAATAATCAGTAATAATACAAATAAAACATGAATGGTGACTCTGTAATAATTGGCTGTCATTACGACTAATGGTATTAGAATATAATGAGAGTTATTATACATTTTTTTAAGTATTAATGAAACAAGTATTAATTAACACGATGTATATCGTAACCAATTATCCAAATACATGTATCCTATAATTTCAATATCAATTCTATAAACCATTAGGACACAACTAGTTTTCAATACCCATTAAGCTTTTCTATCCTATGAAAGGAACATAATTTTAAATTGAATTAATTTGACTATCGCCAAATCGTATAAAATCATCACATTAACATACATGAAATTTCTATTACAACACACACACACACAAACATATATATATATATATATATATATATATATATATAATTATGTATTAATGAATATGCTATAACTACTTAATCATCGTTTCTCGATATTCCGTTATTGTCTTTGGCCTTTTATCATTTATCAAACGAAACTGCTTAATTACCTTCCCTCTTACTCCGTTCTGTTTCCAAGAACTCAGTTTAATTTTGCGTATTCTGTTCCACGATTCTCCATTATCTTCTTCTCCTCTTCCATTTCACGATTTATTTTAATCCCTTTTTCCGTTCGAAAGCATCCGTTATTATCCGGCTCTAGCAGTAACTTCGAAATTATTGTCCGATTCGCTATTGACCGTTACAAATCCCAAAAAATAACGTCATTTATTTAAATTATATCGGAATTTTTTAATCTGAAGTATATTTGTAATTAAATTAAAGAAAAACTTGATATTAAATACTTATATAATAAAAATAAGTAAAAAGAAACAATTAAAATTAGTTCAACGGGAAATGATCTAACATAATATAATCTAATTTCAATTGACCGTATATAAATAGATAAAGTAGCGAATATCAGGCATATCTCTCGCTACAAACTAATAAAAAATAAATATAGGTAGACATCATAATCATTGTCTAATTAACGTTATTGGCTATTACAAATCTTAAAAGATTATGTCATTTATATAAATTACATCGATATATATTTGTACTTACAAATGTATTAGAAAAATTTATATTACTTATTTACTAAAAATGTAATAAGAAATGAAGAAATAATTGAATTGCTTTCAAAACGTGAGATTTCATCATGTAATATAATTTGATTCCATCTTATCATCTACATTAATAAATCAGCGAGTGAATCTCTCGCTATAGGCTAATAAAATATATATATATATATACGTCATAATTATTGACTCGTTATTTAATTTAGTTAATTATTGATTCATTATTGACTGGTTTTAATCTCTAAAAGTAATGTCATTTATTTAAATTACGTTGAAATTCCTTAATTTAAAATATATTTATATTTAGATTATATAGAAAACTTTAATATTACTTATGCTATATTAAAAATGTAAGAAGAAATGATAAAAATTAGTTCAACGAGAGATTCCATATAACGTAATCTAATTCTAACTCACCATTTAGATAGATAAATCAGCAACTGTTAGAAATATCTCTCTACAAGTTAATAAAATATACATATACGTAGGCGCCATAACGCGAGAGTATTGATTATTATCGTATTCCGTCTGGAATTATTTACGTAATGTATGCTTACTTAGGTGTACGCCCATCCAGGTGGTAGTGATGCTTCATCGTGAACCTCAGAATATTTGATTATACGATACGTTAGTAAGTAAACCATCTCCGATCTCGCATCACGATCGTATCTCATTTTACTTCATCTACTATGCTGATTTCTATTGATGCTTCATTAGTATCGATTTTCCATCGAAATATCTTTCTGAGGATTCGTAAAACCTTGAAAAAGATTTAGTGCAGTTTTAAAACTATACTTAGAAATCTACTTAAACTGTACTAAAAAACTGTACTATAAAAATGGAGCATGAATTTTTCATATTATTTAAAAAAAAAAAAAAAGAGACATTAAAAAGCAAAAATATCTTAGAAAAATATAAATAAATTTTATTCACTTACGTGTAGGGGAGGATTTTATATGATGCGTATGTATGTGTGTGTGTGTATCAGTGATCAAGACCCACGCTAGTCAGAAACATAGATAAGTGATCAAATCGACGATAAGTCAGACACGTACTTGGCGTCGAGTCACCGGTGCAGTTTCTCGCGGTTTTCGTCGAATTGGAAACTAAACTAACTTCCTGTAGTTAGTTTCCTTTTGGAAGATCTACAAGACTTAGAGTAACGGCACGTTTGTCATACAGAAAGGAAACTAGTAAATTAATTGGAAAGATTACACACGTTACGAATTCTCGTTTGAGCTAGAAAAGCAGTCAGAGAAATATTATAATATACATACATGTACCTGCTCAAATGTACTATGGTACATTTGTACGTATACGTATAAATGACGACAGAGATAAACTGATAATTTTACTATGAAACTCTCTTTTTCTTTTTTAATGACATATACTAAAACAAAATATCCCTATAAAATAATAAATATTTGAAAAATAAAATTAAATATTTAACGAAAAAAAGAAAAGAGAAACTGTTGATCGACTGATGATAAAAACGTAAATTTCTTTGAAACATACTGACGGTAGTTAATGAAGTAAGGTTATTTCAAATATTATACGAAATAACTATTTTTTATTATTATTTAATATATTATCTGATTATATATAGAAAGAAAGATAGAGAAAGCAATTAATTGTCGTTAATTCTATTTAAATTGTTCTATGATAAAATTAATCGAAAGCTTTCAACCGAAAATGGCGCACGATATTCTATCTCTTATAAGGATTGAAAATCGATATTTGTCATTTCGTTCAAAAGCTCCTGATCATAATACCTGACGTCTCAAATTCGACGCAATTCTATGCTCTTCCTTCTCATATTACTTCTCTCGCAATCAACAATTCACACGTAACGTTAAACTATTTGTTAAATGATATTCTAAGCATCACTTCGAAGCTTCATGAAATATCTTCGAATAAAAGTAGAAAGGATATAAAAACGTTTCATAAAAATAAAGGACGTTCTATGATTGGCTCTTATTTTCCCGCGCTATTCAATAGAATTCAAATATGTCGATGATACATACTACACATCATTTTTATAATATATTTACACTATTATAACAATAATATTCTATTATAATTATAATGAAAAGATTTTCTTTAATAAATTTATTAAATTATAATCAATTATTAAATTATATTAAATAACGAAACGAAAATTTAATTAAAAAATGTGATGTATATCTTAATGAATATTTACCAGATATTTTTGCAAAAATTACTTTTTCTTATTTATTCTATATTGTATTAACTATTTATTTATTTTATTAGAAAAATCGATTGAGGACAGGAATATACGCTTGCGCAATGAACTATACTCGATCATATGATTGAACTCATTTGTGTTACGTTACGAAGTGTTTCCATCGACAGCATGGCGTCCGTTATCAAAGGTGCGATCATGTAATAATATTTGAAAATTTAGAAAGAAAAATATTCCAAACTTAATAACATATTATTATATCAAAGATGTTTACAATGACATTATTCGAGATCACGTTTTCGTAGACACGGGAGAAATTTGGAGTAGACTCTTTGAACATCGACCATTTATCCAAGGGGAAATAACTTTTTTCTTAAGAGAATTTCAGGTAAATGAACGTTTTTCTATTATAACAATAATTAAAAATTATTTCATTATCGAAAACAAATCAAATAAATTGTTTTCTTGAATCAAGGTAATTTATTTTTTTTCAACTTCATAGTTTCCTATCTACATTGATACATATATAACCTGATAATTGTAAACATAATATATTTAAATAAAGCTTGCAGACATTAAAAGTCTTTTCATATTATATATATATATATATATGTTATATATAATGTTATAATGTTAAAAAATGAATGAAATAAGTTATGCGATAAGGCTTTAAATATAAGTAATCAGAATATTTACAGATTTATATTTGTCTAGGAAAAAAGAGACGACGGGGAGGTGGAAAGACTTTTCAAAATACTGGAATATTCAACGGAACTAGATCAGAATCAGTTGCCCCGTGCAGAACAACTTGGAGATTGTCATTTACCAAGTTTAAAAGCAAATATCGATGTTGCACTTAGTATGTGCGAACGAGTACTTCAAAGACAAGAAGAATTTGATAGTGTATGTACTTTAAAAGTAGCAATAAAAAATAATTCATTTATTTTGAAATTACTGCTATATTGCAGGATTTTGCTTTGCAACAAAACAGAGAAATTCGTAAAGTGGAATGGGAAAAGTTTATAAATGATATGAGTGACAAATGCCAAAAAGTAGATAAAGCCTTTCAGGACAAAGAAAACGAAATCAAAGAATATTATATTGATTTAGAAAAGAAGTTACATATTACACCTTGATTTAATTAATATCTTACATTTACAGCTTCCAATCCATTCTTAAAATAATTACAGTAGTGCTACACATATATAAATACTTAATATCATTATAATATTAATATTATTTTTTGAAATAATATTTATATCATTTTTATATGATATAAAAATGCCTGTAGAAACAATCGATGATCCATCCATATGCGTGAAACCAAATGCAAAATTAATAGATTTTGTTTGGAAATACATATCTGATGTAAATGATGCTCCACCTGGTATTGCTATGTTAAAAAGCAGTAATAGGAAGAAGTGCAATGATGTTTTATTGAAATTAAGTGATATAAATTGGTTAAATAATTACTTACAAGAATATAGAAAAACTACAACTGAAAAGGTATATTTACATGAAATATTAGAGGGTGTCGATGTAATATTACCAACACCAAAAATTACACCCAGAAATCCTGAATTGGAAGCAAGGATACAAAAACTGACAGCACAACAAAATGCAAGAGAATATAAAGCTATGACTAAAAGTGTTGATTCTACACGAAAAGATTTACCGGAAGATACATTAGCCTATCAAAGTAAGAGATAATATTTTAATTGATACTTTATTATTTATATAACTAAATTTTTATTTCACTTTTTTCTTTACAGTGAAGCAAATAAATAAACAACTAATTGCTGTTGCACAATTTATCTTCTCTGTATTAGCAGGATTTGCATTTGGTTTTGTTGGAGTAGAGTTAATAGTTGGTAATTTAGATTTTGGATTTAGACTATTATTAGGTATAATATGTGCATTAGTAATTGCTTTGGCTGAAATCTATTTTCTGGCTATTAAGTTAAATGAAGATTGTTATGATGTATTTTCAACACCTAAACCTACAAAATTACATCAAGAATAAAATGTAAATCAGACAAGAATATTTTATATCATCTTATAAATGTGAATCTAAAAATCATAAATCAAAATGCTTGTTATTACTAAAAAATTGATATGGCATTTACAAATTCTTTATACCTCTAAGTTGTTTACAATAGTACTAATGCATTATAATATATATATATATACATATATATATATATGTGTGTATGTATGTATGTATATATGTATGTAGGTGATCAAATTGTATATTACTTTTTTCTTTTATTTTATTATAAAAATTAATTCTTTTAAATAAATACATATGTGCATTACAAAAGACACTATTGTACTATAAATACACACAAATTAAAAATGACAACTTTATTGAAAAATATATGAAATATAAAGATTTAAAAATGTATTTCTTTTAAAAGAAATTTTTGCTCTAAAAGTAGTTAAATTAACAATATTCAAGTAAAAATACAATTAATTTTATATCCTTTGTTATTCTTAATTTTGACTAAATTTTTATATTTTTGGTCATTCATTATTACGATAATATGATCCATATCAATTAATAAGAATCATATAGACATAACTTGACGTCTTTAATAAAATGTCTTAAAAATAAAATTGCAGACTAAATATCTTCTAAAATACTTATCAAGGATAACCTATGAATATAATAGGATTTTATCCTATTTTCTTATTTCTACCTCTTAGATTCCTCTTCGCTGTCACTTTTACCACTAGCCTCACTTTTATCACTGAAACTACATTTACCATTTTCTTGTGCTTCTGTTTCATGTTCACTACCTGACATCTCATTATCTTCTTTATTGTCGCTATTAGAACAAGAGTCAGTATCAGACTCGCTATCACTATCCGAGTCTGAGCTACTTTCAGAAGAACTACTATTCGATGATTTAGCTGCCATCATCTCCTTGAATTGCCTTACGGTAATTTTTCGTGGCATTATTTCTCGTAAAAATTCCAGTGTATCATTTGTTTGTACAACTTCTGCTAAATGCTTGTAATCTAAATTATTCCCTTTATTATTTTGCATATGAGCTTCTTCTGTTAGATAGTGAATAAACAATTCCTAAAGAGATCAAAACATTTGTAATTAACAAATACGTATATATTATTCTAACTTAAATATATGTAAATTTAATAAAAGTTAATGAAAAACATGAAATTATAATATTTTTAATAATCCCGCCGTAAAATACGCAAGTCGGCCTAACCACCGTACTCGAATGTACTTGCATCTTTCGAACTTCCGTATATTTGTCATAAACAACTTACCGTAGCTTTTGTAACTAAATACAATCCGTCTTGTCCAACTGTATCGACATAAGGTGAACTTTTCATTATAGTTTTTACTCTTGAAATAGGTAAACGTAATTCCTTCATTTTGGAAGGTAAACCTTGCGCCGCCATTTTTAAAATTAATCTGACAAATCAATACAAACTGAAAGACGCTACTAGAAATTGACTAACGACGTACACATCGAACTTCATTACCCGCCATTTTTAAATAGAATAAACGTTTCAACGATTTCATCGATATCGTTGGATTCAAAATTATTATTTTAACTAAAATGTGATATATAGTTATAATTTTATTATTATTTATTATTAATTTAATAAATCATTTCGAAATCTTGTATGAAAAAATTTCATTCTACATTTCCTACTTATTTTCTTATCTTTTCTTTCTAAATTTCCTTCCATTTCTGCATGTAAATTATATAACAATGTAAATTCTATATAACAGAACAGTAACTATTCTAGTAACATTTCGAAAAATAGTTACAAAATTCTCCGCTATTGCTTTGTCTGCTTCTCTTATAATATTTGTATGCATAGGTACTTCATTGCTCTCTCCATTCAATTTCTAGATCCGGTACAGACTGATTTTCCGTGGCAGATTGGTCAGAAGATAATTGTTGCATCGAATTTGTGAAATTCCTTGTGCCAACGTATATCAAACGATTATTAAGGTAATTATATATACTATTTCATTAGAAAAATATGTAATATATATAGTCTTAATGTCTGTAAAATTATATATATATGTGTGTATATATATATATATATACATATATATATACAGCGACGAATAGAACGATCGATAACGCACATGGTTAACATGAAATAATAACGATAAGAAATATATTTTTTTGAAATGTGCAACGTAATTATTTTATTTCTAATAATTTTATCAGTATGAACTACGTAATATACGTATGTGTGTGTGTGTGTGTGTGCTTGCGTGCGTTCATATGTGCGGCGTCGTGTGTGTCTGTGTGTGTAGATTATTCTATATATAAGCCTACAGTTACTTCGTTACAAGTTCACGAGTTGAATTTATATTAAATTTGAAAGTAGTAGAGAGGTTAAATAAAACGAATGTACTATAAATCGCATTTCATGAATTTCTTGATAAAATAATCTTTTAAAGATTTTTACGTATATAGCATTTTCTTTAACTTATTAATCTGTAAGAGGTTATCGATGTAGTTGCCACACTTCGTTTCTATATTACAGGTATATTCCAAATGGCACAATGTCAACTTTTCTTGGGCTTATCGAGGAATTACCAGCTATCTCTGTGGATTCATTTAGCGGGAAAAATCTTGACTCCTCTGTATTTTTTCTTAGCCATTGTCATGTAGATCATATGAATGGTTTAAATAATTCATTTTTTGAATACTTAGAAAAATGTAATAAGTATCTCTATTGTAGTCCGATCAGTAAATTAATTCTGCAAAATACGTTTAGTTTAAATGAAAATTGCAAAATAAAAGAGATTTATATAGATACTCCGGTTGTTATAGAATATGATGATAAACAGGGTAATAATCACATTGTTGTAGTAATAAGTATTTCAGCTGGGCATTGCCCAGGCTCTCTCATGTTTCTTTTTCAAAAGCAAGATAAATTAGTGCTTTATACTGGAGACTTTAGAATTAATCCAAATGATTTTTCAAAGTTAAGGTCTTTGCATGTAAAACAAGGTTATAGATTACTTCCAAAGAAACTTGATAAAATTTATTTAGATACAACTTTTTTAAACCCCGAGTTTTCATATTTGCCATCTCGAAAAGAAAGTATAATGAAAATACATCAAGCAATTAAGGAATGGCTCGATCAAGACCCAAGGAATGTTGTTATGCTGGAATGTTCTGCCTGTTATGGTTCAGAGTTTCTTTTCATGGAATTATCAAAGTCTTTAAATATGAAAATTCATGTTAGAGATCATGTGTACAATACTTACTGTTGTATTACTGAATTAGCTCCTCATATTACAAATGATTTTAACAGTACTCCTATACATGCATGTACTAAAAAATCAGATCGATCGTTAAAGTGTCGTTATGATGTAAGCAAAGAAAATATATTAATTATTGTGCCATCGGTATTAAAATGGCAAGGAAAAGATATATCAAAGATAGCCGAGTGGGATGAACACAGAGAAAGAACTTATAATGTATGCTATTCTTTACATTCTTCGTTTAATGAACTTAAAGCATTTGTAAAATACTTTGATCCTGTAGAAATATTTCCATGTGTTTGCCCTAAGGATCAAGAGAAACAAATTTATGATATACTAAATGAAATAATGAATAAATCTACTGATCAAATTTTAAAAACAAATAAACCTCTATATCAACTAAGATTATCTTGTTGCAAAACAACAAAGATCAATACTAATGAAAATATTTACTTTAGTGATGATGATAGTTGTTAGTGAGTATTATTGTTATATAAATCAAAGGAATTTATTGTTATATTATGTGTTTATGACATAAACTATTTTAAAGTATATGTATATATAATCATAGAACTATTTAACATTTTTGTATTTTCATATAATAAATGTAATGGATTTTATGTTATTATCTATTATCCAAGCATATTTTTTTCATTCATTTTATCTTTTTAATTATACATTCATTAAGAATTTTCTTGCAATATATTTTTCAAAAACAATTTTTGTAACTTTAAATATCAATTCTCATCAATAATGATACAATTATATAAATTATTTCAATATAAATTTTGTTACAGAAATTATTATACTTTAGCTTCAAATATAACTGCAGTAAATATGGCAACAGCAACAGCTCTTACACATGAGAAGGTATGGTTTGAGAAGCCATCCTATGATAAAGCAGAGCGGCTATATTTTGAACGAATGGCTAAGGTAAGAAATCATTGTTTCCATCTGGTTTGTTGATTTACGTGAAATTAAAAAAAAAAAAAAAGAAAAGAAAAAACCAGCAATAAGTCTTTGAATTAGATAAACTATTGCAGTACATAGTAAATGTGTCATATACAAATTCCCCAAAATTCATAATTTCAATTAATATCTTGTCTTCAGTGTGTATCATGAAAAAAATGTATAAATATAAAACTATTAGACATATATTTATTATCATTGCTCCCAGCATCCACAGCTAATCTGCATAAATTTTTCCTTCACTTACAATTTTATATTCATGGGTTTGGAGTATGCTATGTAATTAACCACTAACATCCTTAACACATATTTGAGGGAATATCTGGTGATGGGTAATAACAAGATCCTTTTAATGCTTATCCGTGTGTCCTTCTGAGTTTTTATGATGTTGGGAAAATTTGTTAATTGCAAACTAACTTTATTGTTTCTTAGCCATAATTATACTCTCTATATTGTATCTTAAGCCATAATGCAGGTCAGCATAGGTATTTTCACATTAAAATATTTCCTCAAAGAATACAATACTGAGAAAACTGAACAGTGGTATTCTAATTGTACTTGAAAATCTCTTACACATTATATTATGAAAACATTCCATATTATAAATAGATTCATATTACACAATTTACATACACATAGATACAACTAATAAATATGTGCATATTATACTATAAAAACTTACTCTTACATATTTTTTATAAATTACATAATATTAATATGTAGTCAATTTCTTTACGCTTTTTGTGCTCTTAGCAAGACTTTATCTTGTATTTGCACAAAGTGAAACATGTTTTAAGGTGATGTCCAACAAGATTATAAGAAGCTATACCATTAACACTGATAATTCTGTAATTAACAAGCATGAAGATCTAATAAATATAAATGCTTCAACGAAATCAAAATCTGGAAAATCTGAAAAATGTAAAGACAATAAATCGTTACTCTCAGATAATAATGTATCTACTGATATTTTAAAACAGTATAAGTGCCAAGTAAAAAATTCTAAAAATCTTAAAAAAGAAGATGAGTGTAATATATTAAAAATGGACAACTTGGATATCACAGAAAAATGTAATGTGATGCATATACAAAAAGAAGATATAAAAATTTGTAATGATACGGTTACAAAGTGTACTTCAAAAGAAGTTAAAGAAAAAAAGAACAAGGCTGATACAAGACATAGAAATAGAGGAAAAGGAAAAAATGATATTAAGGAGCAAAAAGAACAATTGCCTAATCAGGTATTAATTTTAATGTATTAGAAAATTAGTGTTATATGTGTATAAATGGCACTTTTTTATTTGACTTCAGCACAATCACAATTTTAGGTTAGTTATTTTCGTTAACATATTATTTTTTTATTATGCTTATTATTATTATTTTTTATTATTATTATTTTTTCCTTTTTTTTTTTAAATATATCTATCTTCGTATATACTAAGTAAGTCATCGAAAATAAACATCTATTAGAAGTGTATAAAAAAAACATAATAGAAATGTACATTTTTAATCTTAAGAAAAAAAGAATTAATAATTTTTCTTACTTCAAGATTTAATTTTATGACTTACCTGGCATATCATATATATATATATATATATATACATATATTGTCAGATTATAATTTATTTATTAATAATTTTTATTCGAATTAGATATTACTATACTTGTTTTAATAAAGCATGCTTGCATTAACAAATTTACCTATATTATTTGCAAAAAATATTTATGATAAATAACATGTAAGTATTAAATTAATAATAATAATTGATATGATCAAATTAATGACAGTTTGATTCAGTTAGTATTTAAGATTTTCTTGGTGATGAGTATCTATGGGACTTAACATAATATAACTGTTTTTAATGCTTGGCTTTGTTGTGTACAAATTGTTCGTAATTTGGACATATATGTAAACATTCTTCATAATGCTTAATGTCTATCTCCACTTGGCTAACAACCAATTATGCTTATTTTAACTGTAAAATATATTAGTGGAGATACGACATAGATTGCATTGCCTTAATCAACCTGGTGTAATTTAACCTTTAATATCGGTGGATATAGGGAAACCAACAGTCCACTTGTCCAATCCTACCTGCTGGTGGAAGTTTAGCCAATGAAGTTGCCAAGGCACGTCAACATATTAAACAATCCTTACAATGTGTGAGTACAGCACTCATTTTTCATAGTAACAAGTTTTTATGTTTATCAAAACAATGCATTTTCATGTCTGCTTATAATTGTAACATGTATTATTAGTCAAATGCATATAGTATAATTATTATTTAATCCTAGCCAGCTTAATCAGATGACACACACACACATACAAGTACTTATTTAATTTTTTCTCATTGAAAATATACCTTATATTGATGTCATTAGTGATTTTTTTTTTTTTCATGATTAATATTTAATAAATGGATATTGAAAAGTTGAGACAAATTTTATAATGTGTAATTTGAATTTAAATTTAATAAAAGGAAATATTGTATTCAATGTTTTTTTCAGTAGAATTATGAAGATCTAAATGTTAAAAAACGAATTAGTTCTATAGTCTATAATTTTAACACATTTACAGATGGATGATATTGCTGCACTTGCTGGAGTATCTCATTCCAATCAAGATGTTGGATCGCGCATAGCTACTCTTGAGAAAGATAATCAGGATTTACGAAATGGTAAGAATAAACTGAATTTTTATATTAGAACTCTGTAAACTAATTAATTAACTTACTTCATTTGATAAATATAATATCATAAAAAGATAGGTGATAGTTATAAGTTAAATTTAATAAATTTATATATTGTTAACCTATATATTAATAAATTGTATCTAATTTTAACATAATAGATAACAAAATTTAAACAATAATTCATATTATTTTAACAAACTTTACATATAGTTGTTCAAGAATTGAGATATATTATTGAAAAGCTGGAGAAACGTGTAAAAGTACTCGAGGAAGAAAAAACATATCCAGTTTTACAAATTTGTCCTGCTAAACCCGATACAGGGTTAGAAAAGGCATCGGACAAAGAAGATGATGAAGATATCGATCTATTTGGTTCAGATTCAGAGGCAAGTGAGCAGATGGAAAAAAAAATTCTTAAATTTGTTACATATAATAATTATACATACATATGATCGATATAGTTTACTAATAGAAATACCAACACTTTACTCAGCATATATTCTGTAAGCCACAAAGACATGGAATGCTTCTTTAATTTTAATTTTCAGAATTTTTAAAAACAAACAAAAAATTCGCGTATTTTTATTAATCAGTATACACCAGATATTCCCAAGACACTAATATCAACCATATAAAGTCAACCATTTCTTACCATTCTTGACACAAATTTCAATACAAATCGTAGTAACTAATTAACGGAATTATTTCAAGAGATAAATTGTAATCACCAATCCCATCAATTTCTAACTTATTAGGGTGAAGATGCAGAAGCTGCTAGAATTAGAGAAGAACGTCTTGCTGCATATGCTGCAAAAAAGGCTAAAAGTGAGTTGGATGATTTTTTTTAAGTTTAATCATTTTATAATGACTTAATATATTTCTTATAAATAGAGCCGGCATTGATCGCTAAATCTAACATAATACTTGATGTTAAACCATGGGATGATGAAACTGATATGAATATTATGGAGACTGAAGTACGTAAAATTGAAACTGATGGATTACTATGGGGTGCAGGTAAATCCAATGAGCTATTTAATTTTACATTTTTTTTTTTTTTTTTTTTTTTTTTTTAAATATATATATAAAACAGTTAATATATTATAAAGTAATAAAACATCTATGGTTTTATTATTTCAGCTAAACTTGTGCCACTTGCTTTTGGTATTCACAAACTTCAAATTTCTTGTGTTGTGGAGGACGATAAAGTGTCTGTTGATTGGTTAACTGAACAAATACAGGAAATCGAAGATTATGTCCAAAGTGTTGACATTGCCGCTTTCAATAAAATATAATTTCATTTCGGGAAAATATTATGGCAGGTATAGTTACATAGAAACACGGATTTGCTGTGCCATCTTTTCATTCCATTAGCAGTTCTAATATGCACGTGTATGCTTCTTTCACGCTATACGTGAAAATATTGAAAAAAAAAATTTCTATAGAAGTGTTCATAGAAACATTCAAATTATCAAATCCTATTAGTCTCTTATTTCATATTCCTAACTTATTAAAAAAATTAAACACAAGTAAATAATCTCTTTTAAAAGTTTGAAATTAAAGAATTATCTAGAATCATTCGAAACATAAACTTCAAATTGAAAAGATTGACATTTTGATATAAAATGTTTCAAATAATATACTTCAATATATATTTCAATCTATTGCACTCGAAGCACATATATAATAGATTGATATTAATGAATTTTTAGATGCTGATTTTGTATATTTCACGATAGAATTTATTGTAATAAAAATTTAAAAGATATGTTGCTTCGTATATAGTAATTTCGATTAGTAATTAATACGCGTGGAGAATAAAATTAATTTTTAACAAATTAATGATTATATATGTTATCATAATTTATTTAAACAGTAATAATTTAGTTCTGAACTAAAGACAAATTTGTTTTATATCAAAATTTGTTAATTTAATGTATTTCCTGTTTCATGTTAACCATTGCAAATAAAATCAATGACACCAAGATAACCTCTCTCCTTAAATTGGAACCACAAAATTGATATATATATATATATAAATTTAAATAAATGAAATGTAAGAAGTAAAAGGTAAAAAATAAACAATAAAAAATAAAATATGTAAAAAAAAATTAATAATTATAAAGCTTATCTGTTTATTGATTTTACACATTTGCTCGACTAAATATTAATTTTTGCTTCGATACGTAACAATAATCATATGAATTATTTCTTAAATTAAAGTAAAAACTTTTTGAGTATGTTATAAAGAAAAATGAAATAACAAAATAAAACTATAGAAAAAAATTGAAAATGAGATTTACTTACATATCTCCATTCGTAAATTTGCTTTAGAAAAGTAATGTTGGTAACACTGCCATTAGTTATTACAGTGTAGTATCGTATATCCGACGTGTTATTAGACGTGTTTGTTTATTTTTTTTGAACGAAGAATAATTTTATCTTAACAAAATGACTATGGCTATGTTACAACGTCGAGCCAATGTAAATATTAAAATAAAAACAATCTAAAAGAATAGAACGATTTGCTTATTCGAGAGATATATTTATATAAAGGAATTTTACCTAACCTAAACGTGTTTGCGTAGATATTTAAATTATTGATTTTCTTTTATAGGTAAGGCTCCCACCAGAAGTAAATCGAGTTTTATATATTAGAAATCTACCTTACAAGATCACAGCAGAGGAAATGTATGATATCTTTGGTAAATATGGAGCAATTAGACAAATAAGAGTGTGAGTATCTATTGAAACTTTCACTGATTTTACTGGTGTCACAATTTCAAAAATATTATTTATATTTTTATTTTACATTAGTGGTAATACAGCTGAAACTAGAGGAACTGCATTTGTTGTTTATGAAGATATCTTTGATGCTAAAAATGCATGTGATCATCTGAGCGGTTTCAATGTATGTAATCGTTATTTAGTGGTCCTTTATTATCAAAGTAATAAAGCATTCAAGCGAGTCGACGTTGACAAGAAGATGGAAGAAATAGATAAATTAAAAACAAAATATAATTTGAACGAAGAGAAGAAATAACTGCAAGACATACCACTATGTACGATTAAATATAATATGCATTTTGCGATCATTCTTCTGTGACAGGAACATTACAAAGGAAAAGTTCCATGTATGTAAATATAAGTTTCATAAGATTTAAATTGTAAGTTTTACTTGGTAATATAGTATTTAAAGAAAAATAATTACAGATGATATAGAGATGTAAATAAAGGTTTCTATATTATCTTTCTAAGATCTAAAAACTGAATGTGTGGAAATGAATCTGTTTAAAATATTTGTCTATTAAAAACATAAATAGTTTAATTATTAATGTTTAAAAAGGTATTAAACCCCGAGCTATAATTTATACAACTTTTATAGTTCGTCACGGAATGGTGTGTATATATATAACATATATATATATATATATTTAACTATGGTTTTCAAACGTTTAGAATCTTTTCTTATTTAAATATTTCCTCGACAGACACATGATAGACATGGTAAAACAAACCGAGAATAACGCGTTAGATAAAAAGTAAATTTGCAAGAGCGACGTAGCCTCGTATTCTAATGTATGTGTAAATATCATGAAAATAATAATCGACGAGTGGCCATGATATTGAATATGACCTCGTTCAATGAAACGAACTTTTTCAATGAACGTAACATATGTTATCACCTAGTGGAATACAATTGGTTTTCGATTTCTTATTTGAAGACGAGCCTTATCTAGGCATAAGAAGTTAGATAATGTCGCATGTACGTCGTACTAATAGAAGGGACACGCGTGCGCGGGAGGGGGCGAGGAGAGAGAGGGAAGAAAGAGAAAGAAAGAAAGAAAGAGAGAGAGAGAGAGAGAGAGAAGGGGAGGCAGGTCAGGGCAGGCTGACAGCAAGTCGACGTTCGATTTCAGTCGAAAGCGAAAAGCCGTCAAGTTCGTGCACGGTCGCCGGACTCCCGG
>NC_057688.1:5410468-5450468 GCF_014466175.1 Vespula pensylvanica
TATTGATTTTGTTAACCTTCTATGCTATACCTTCTCTATCTCTCTCTCTCTCGCCCTCTCTTTCTCTCCCTCGTCCTGTCTTTCTCTCTCTTTTTCTCTCTCACACTTTTATTCCTCCCCACTACATGATAACGGATTGCCCGCTATTTTCAATGATACCATTTCTCCTTTCCTCGAACCCTTCTCTATCATCCCCTTTTTTCTTCGTGCACCCTTCCTTCTTCTCTCTCTCTCTCTCTCTCTCTTTCTATCTCTCTTTCTCTCTCTCTCTCTCTCTTTCTCTTTACGTCGATAAAAATCGAGTTAGAAACATCGTGTTGCTATGATTAGCAAATTATATATAGATACGTTCTATACATGTTTGCGGACAAAGGATGGCCCAAAGTTTTTATGTAATTTTCTCGCGATTTTTTGAATTCTTAATTAAGCTTGTAATTTCACAAGTTAGTTTTATAGTTTTACTATCTGGGGAAAAGAAGAAAAAGAAAGAAAGAGAAACACAAATTAGCCTAAAAATTCTTAAAAAGGAGAAATTGGTTTTTATAATTACCAAGAAGCTTTTTGAGCCAACACTGTAGAAACGTGTGGCTCGAATAGGATTCGTTGGCTCTGAGAACTCGTAAGATAATATTTTAAAAGCATTGCTGTATCCATTTCAATATTTTCTCACGTAAATAATGGTTAATTGTAAAAAAAAAAAGGTAATACAGATTAAATGTGTAATATGTGTTTCTTTTCTTCAACAACAAGAAGATCGAATAAGAAGATCGGTCGTTTAGATTTTTTATTTTCTTCTTCTTCTTTTTTTTTTTTTTTTGAAATATCTCTTTCTCTGTTAGTCTGATCTTATCGTTTTCATGTACAGAACGAAGAGCAAAACTTCTTCTTTTCTCTTTACTTCCGTGGGTAGAAACATTGAATTCCGTCTCGAGTCGATTACGACGCTCGTGGCTTTTCACTCGGCGCGAACTACAATGGCGATGCAGAAGCAATCCCTGTACTATCTATTTTCTTATTATAATTTACGATCCGCACTAGCATTCTTACGCCCACCTAGCGATTCGTTCGGAGCGCGTTCATTAGCGCATACCTACACTTTCCGCTTCGAAAAAGGAATTCGTTTTATTTCACCATGTGTAATACTGTGTTGCATGATATTAACTCATCCATAGATTTTATTTCCTTTGTGAATTAAGATTTCAAACGAGTCTTAGTTGAGTAATCATAATAATCCATTCAATATAATTCAAAAACTATAAAAAGAAAAACAAAAATAAATTAATTAATTAATTAATAAATTAATTAATTAATTAATTAAAAAAGTAGATGTTAATTTGGTTTTAAATGTATGAGCACATTTACCACGTTAACACGTATACCCGTATACGTAGGCAGATTACACGTATCAATTTCTTTGGATACGATAGAACGAAAGGCTATCGTCGTAAAGAGGCGATTTACTCGTAGATTACAGAACCCTACTTGACGCGTTTATACTCGTGCTTGCTTGCTTGCTCGCTTGCTCGTTCGCTTACTTGCTTGCTTGCTTGCTTGCTTGCTTGCTTGCACGAGCCTGCTGCCGATGGAATCGTAATGCCTTGTATCTGTGCCACTGTGCGAATTGAATTCCAATTACACGCTTGATTTACTTGTTATTCGGCCGAGAACTCGAATCGCATCCACGCCGTTTGGCGCCACTCCATCCTCTTTGGCGACGATACAGCCCCTTCCTCCTCTTCCTCCTTCTCCTCCTCCTCCTCCTTCACTTCTCCTCCTTCTCTTCTTCTTCTTCTTCTTCTTCTTTTTCTTTTTCTTTTTCTTCTCCGTTTCTCGATTTACGTCTGTTCTGATCGAACCTAAATATCGATCGATTTCGCAAATTAAGAATGCAAATTTTTCAACTTTACCAAGTCGTTTTCCTTTTCCGATTTAAAAAATGATTTAATTTCTTTTCTCCGATTAACTCTCGCGTTATCCGTTTCCCAAGTGCATTCAGGGACACACGAGGATGAAAAAGAACGGCAAGGAAGAAGAAAAGGTCATTGCCGGAGAACGGAGACATTTCGATCGGTCGAGTGGTTCGATAATCGAGCGGTCATGGCCGGCCGGCCGACCGGCCAGCAGGACTTCCAGAGGACTCATACTGTTATTCCGGCTCTTTTCTTTTTTTCTTTTCTTGCTTCTCATGCTATCTCTCTTTCTTTCACATACACACACACACACACAAACATACAAAGAGAAAAAAAAAACACTATAAACCAGAGATTCCCAAAGTGCGGATCGCGTTAAATATTCGAAATATGAAAATAGTTTTAAATGTTGATTATACAGAAGAACTTTTATTATCGTAAAACGTTGGACGAATAATTCAAAATTGATTGAGTTAAAGATCAAATGAGAATTATTATTATTTTTGTTTTATTTCTTTGAACTCTCAAATTTATATCGAAATAAATTTTAAATTGCTTATCAATCAACTTTCGACATCAATTACACTTTCCGAGTGGGCCGCGATAAATTACCGTTTTCGAAAGTGGGTCTCGGCCCATAAACCCATAAAAGTTTGGAAAACCTTGCCGTAGACAAATGTATTCCGCATTAACGTTATAAAGATCCGAAACATTTCGATGTTCTAGATTCGGTGTCTTACGAAATATTCTTATTATTATTACGAGAATGTGCGTAAATGAAAGTCAACGAAAAAGAAAACAAATATAAGATACATTTATTGACACTTTTATTTATTCGATCAATATTTTGATTTTATTTTATTGATAATAAATATTTTGTACAAATGAATGATCAGTATACATGAATATTTTGGTCGGTAGAGAAATAATTAAATGTCAGGGTTGTATCTCTTTATTATAGATACTTATGTTTTATTATAAATACTAATCACATTTATTTAAAATACTGATTGTTTCGTCAACGTCATCGTGAATTATAATATCAGAAAAGACATGGAAAATAGGCAAACGAATGGGATATTTTTCCCATCTCGGAGTAAAGTTCTTTCTATAGAAAGGGACACGAGTTAACCCGAGCCGATCTAAACGAGCGGGAAACTGGGGCACGTGACGTAAATGCGCGATAATAGAGGAAACAGGACTACGACCCACTTCGACCGATTCCAGCTAAACTAACCGAAGATTCACCTCGGAAACCACCCCTCGTTCAATCGTCTATCATTGATTCACCTGCGTGAGAATTCCAAATCTGTTCTAAGCAGCTTTTTGATTCTTTGTTTTTTTTTTTTTTTTTTTTTGAAATAGTTTATTATGCCTTGATCATTAATAATGTATTACATTCGTAGATTCTTAATCTATTATAATATTAATCTTTATTCGTGTCTACAGAAAAATCCTATACCGTGAAACTTACGGCATTATTTATATAAGGTTGAACCTCCATCTCTCAAAAACAAAAAAGATTTCCTAGGTTGGCTAAAAGTCACGTTAAAAATCAATTACTTCTTTCCGAGATTTTTTGAGCTAATTTTTTGTTGTTGTTGTTTTTCAGATCGTAAAACTACGAGTCTAGAAATATTTTTCGGAAAGGAATAATTGGTTGTTTAAAATCATTTAGAAACTTTTGATATTGTATATTGATATTGTATTTATATATTGTATAATCTACATTAAAAAAAAAAAAAGAAAAACTTTGGATTAAGTTCGTATAGCTATAAAATGAGATCGAATTTAAGAAATACAGATAATTAAATATATAACTTCAAAAATTGCATGGCCTTATACAGGATTAACAGGTTAAAAATTTATTGGAGCAATTTCATAAGACGATCGATCGATCGATCAACGACAAGTTGTCCGACAATTTTATTATCGGTGAAGAATATGAACGATTTCATTGATTTCCGATTGTCGTCATAGTTCACGTTCGACTCGAACTACTTTTTCTTTCGTTTAACATCGAAACGATGAGGAATATTCGATCGAAGATATATCGTAAAATGGAACGCGAGTTGCTTTACAACGGGCAAAGATTTTCACTATTTCAGCATCGAGGAACAGGTAGATATATAGCGTAGAATACATAGTGTGTGCAATAAACGAGTAGGTAGCTGTAAATTCCCGATCACTGTGTGTCCATTGTTTCCATCACAATAAGCTATCACTCTCGTCTTTACATGGAGCGTTTCACCTGTGCGCGTTGTGTTCAAGAGACATGGATATTATAGTCGAAGGACTCTCTAGTGTGCGCCCACGATGATCACGATTAAGGAATAGACAATAAGTATCATGCGTGTGACCTTTGACACACTTTTGTGAACGCGATTTTCCTTTTGCGTTCGTTCGTTCGAATTCTCACGTGTTCTCTAACAGACGAGATTTGATTTTCATCATTAATCGTAATTGTTGATTTTAATAGTGTTGATTTTATTTTTATACCATGTTGAATTTTTCTTTTCATTCTCGTTTTATTCGAGATCGAAAAGAAGATATCTATACGTTCACTGTGATATTCGCTCATAGACGTATTCCTTTACCTTCGCGAGCCAGACGGATAGGTCCTTATGTTGGCACTATCGTAGAGATCGTTACACAATCCGGCGAATAATAAGTAAGAAATCCAACCAGTTGAAGGAGAGATAGACTATGCGGAGAGTCGATCGAATAGATTCACCTTCTCGCAACGATATTTCTACCTCGTAAAGTAACGATCGTTTAAGTTATCTTCCATCGACGTAGAACGATGAGCGGAGCTCGAACCTGTTCGTTCGTTTCTAGGGACAATGTTAGCTATTTAGATTTTTATGTTCGATACGATCGGGATTTCCACTTGGACATTTAAATGGATATAAAAGCGGTTTCACAACGTGCTGTCACTGTGCAATGAAATACAATGGGATTTAGGTTGCTCGTGTTATTCGTCATGTTATCGGTCGCGTTTTTTAGAGTTTCAATCCGTTCTCCCCAAAAAATTCTACGACGCTTCTCCGTTCGTTACATTGCCAATGTCACCGAACAATAAACGTCTTTCCACTTGGAGATGCCTTCTCCTTTGCGATCATCGTTAACATCGTTACACCGAGAACTGCTTGCACCACACTCGTTTAACCTTATGAGCACAAGTGAGCAGCCACTCATTTTCCACTTAGAACGTCTTGCGTCGTCGTTAGACTACGAACGAACGCGCTGTATGACCCAGATGCAGTCGAACAAGGTCTCGAATTTTTTATATTCATCGAACATGGCACTCTCTATGCCTTTGCTACTTGCTTGCTTAGCTTGTCTGCCTGCCTGCTTGCTTGCTTGCTTGCTTGCTTGCTTGCTTGCCTGCCTTCTGCTTTACTTGCCTATTGCTTACCCAGCTACTTTGCTGCTGTTACTGTTACTATTATTGCTGTTGTTGCTGCGGGGAGGCTTTGACATTTAACTCTTTGCTTTTCTCGTACTACCTGTGCCTTATGTACTGCTACTACCATTGCTATTACTACTACTACCAGTATACGTTGCCAATACTACGATACGCTATGGCGACATTATGGTTTTATCATTTTACTCGTGTTCCAAGCCCAATACCGCAAAAACATTTTGTAATCATCGCATTTGGATCACGTTATTTCCACGAGATCTCGCTGATCAATCTCATTCAACTTATACCGTATAGAAAACTTCTCGTTTTGTTTCTCTATAATACAGATAGTACAAACTCGACAACGCGCGATGCGTTTATCCGCGATAAGCTCTTCAAATAACACGGATCGACATATGGGCTTACTATATCTTACTCGAACTAATTCGTGTCTCGACCAATTTCTTTCGTTAAAACGACTAACAAAAGTAGTCTGCTTATATTTTTTCACATGCGAAATTTGTTCGCGTTAAATATTCGAGTTTGTTTTCTCTCGACAATGTTTTCAACGTGAGTTTAATTTTTATACATCAGTGATAAAGTAATTAACGAGCTTGTTGTTACGCATCCTCCATTGTAGCTATCGTGATTATGTTTGGTATGAATAGTGATTACTGATTAAACGAAAATGAAGAGGTTGTGGAGAGAGAAACGTGTACTCATCGATGTCACTCGTCTTGCGTGCTAGATACGCATTATATTGTTATTCCACTGTGGTCTCTCTTTCTTTCTCTCTCTCTCTCTCTCTCTCTCTCTCTCTCTCTCTCTCTTTCTCTATCAAACTTTGCCAGGTTCTGTGTTTACTATTAGAAGCAACGTCAAACGTTAGGAATGTTCGCTATTGCTGGAGATAGTCCAAGGCGAGGTTCTACGATCCTAAAACAAAAGATATTTTGTTAGAAAAATGTCTGATTAGAGATTAAACGTGAAATATAATCGGTATCCCTTATATACTTTAATACTTATATCCGATAAGACCGAGCAAAATCATAGGATATGGCAAAAAGTTAGAAACACTCCTGTGGTAATTTCAAACGTTCGTTTCTCCGAAAAGCTGCGTGAAGTCGCACCAAGAATAATGGAGGTCTCGGATTTAAACCATAAGATACACAAGGGATAGAGAATACACGTTGGGAGTAAAGAAAATTGCTTTGGGAAGAGTATGGTTTTCCGCGAAAGGAACGAACCAAGTAAGTAAATAAGCATCGTTCGAGTAATGCGGTTGGGCCTCGCGAAGTAAGAGAAGAGTAAGAAGTGGAAGGTGGGCATATGATGAGGTAGGGGTGAGCTGGGGTGGGAGGAGACTTCACAATAGCTCGATTCTGGAATGAGGAAGTCTCCTCGTACGACACACCGCGGTACGGCACACCACGGGACAACACCACCACGGAACGACACCGCGAGAATACTAAAGTGTGGGTTACTAGTTGGATACCTTGCCTATTCCGAGCTCTCCAATATACCTACGACCAAAGAGAAGCTCTCTTCTAGGGATTGTATTTCTGTCCTCCTGGGCGACTTTATATCGAAGCCACTCGTGTTCCTCTTCTTACCATGCCGCGCTTACTTCCTCGCTCCCTTTTCCATCTTTCTGATTCTTGGAAATTCCTTTTTCGTCTATTACTTTCCTTCCTATATTTATCCCTTCCATATCCTTTGTACGATTCATTCAAATCGATCCCTATCCTACTATAGATACATACGTACATATGTATATATATATATATATATATATATATATATATATATATATATATATATATATATCCGCATAATAGGACAAGTGAATATGTTTTCTTCGTCGTGTTCCATCTTCAAATTTCAAATCTTCTATATGTTAATAATATCTATTTTCAAACGATATCCTCAAACTTTTCTAAATTTTATCTGTAAGGTGTTTATAGACGTCCGGGACACACGATTTCACGAGGTATATCCTATACACTGTCTCGTTTCACCGACGAGTTACGATATTCCCCTATGAATACAAAGTGGCTCCGATCAATTATCATCGTTCCGTTTATTTTCGTGGCACTTACCGGACTAACCGTAAGCACAGGCCTGAAAAGAAGCCGTCCTCGTACGTTCACCTTCGACTGATTTGCATTCTAAAGAAGATTCGAAGGTGATGCCAACCGATTTGCGCCATCGTACGCGTTTCTTTGAAAGAATATATTACGGTCTTGCGTAGACCAAAAAAAAAAAAAAAAAAGAAAAGAAAAAGAAAAAGAAAAAATGAAGAAATCTTTGGCATCATCGATTCTTACCGATCTTTATCGACCTTTCCCGATTTTTAATACTATCGAACGTGTCCTGTCTTTCTATTTCAATTCTAGCTTATATATATATATATATTTTTTTATTTCGATTTCAGAAAAAATAAAATAAAAACGTTATTATCGTCGTAAAATAAATCAAAGTTCGAAGGAAGTAAAAAGAGAGTCAAGGTAAGACGTTTATCTTCGTCACTTTCAGGTCATTAACATCATATTATTTTGTACGTTTGCAAGCTTGGAAGCTTCGAAATCCACTGGTGACACCGCTATATCCATCTCTTTATCTCGTCGAGCGTAGTCGTACGTAGATATGACAGAGAGAGCACAGGTGCAGTAATTACGTGAAGGAACGTTGCCAACTAATGTTATTTTGTATGGGCATACATATATTTGTTGAACATTGTTGAAAACAGTCTTGGCGACTAGTACTAATGTATCGCTGTTCCTCTCTTTTCCTCTTTTCCTCTTTAACAATTTACATTTTCGATATATTTATAGGTCTGTCTTAAATTTGTCTTACGTAAGAATCGAAATTATCATTCTCTCACGAAGATTGCAAGTATCTTTTTTCTTTTTCTTTCTTGTTCGTACTAATATTCACGAATGTATGCGTTCTTTTGAGTCCGTCCATTTTACATATATTTTTGTAAGAGATGATTTAAATGCCTTCCGATTTGTACACTTCTTTAATTTTTTTATTTTTATAAACGTCAATTTCATTTTCGTCATTTCTTTCCATCTTTTTATCTTCTTTCAATCGTATCCAGATAGACACATTTATACATATATTTATCGATATACAACTAGACGGTAAAAAAAAACACAAAGAGAAATGCAGGAAAAATAAACAGAAAAAGAAAGAAAAAAGAAAGAAAGAAAGAAAGAAAGGAAGAAAGATGAACGAGAAAGAAATCGGATCTCAGCCTACGACTACGTGTCACCTTAGCCGAGGTCGAATCGTTAAACAGTTTATATCAATCGTCGTTGATTGACTCGAAACATCGAAGTACTTGAGGCACGAAGCCGGCTGAGTTTTGACCTAGGCGAAGCTCGAGCCGTGCAGGCCAAACAGGTGAATCAGAGTTTTAAGAGATTCGCCCTTGGCCCTCGGCTAGTGGTTCGTTCTCTTCGTTAAATCGATTGTGTTTCAATCTGGCCGGTAAATACAGCCGAACTGACTGCGCGACTGCACGCACTCTGTCGAGTCGTGGTTAAGCATACGCACACGCAAACGTATAGATACATATATGTATATATGCATATATATATATATATATATATATATATATATATATGTAGGAAAACACAAGCAACTTCATCCCGTATGTTCTCGTCTCTCGATGACCTACATGCCCGTCCAAAATAATCCGACATCGAGCAACGAGACCTTAACCGCGACCCGAGACTGCCCTGCTATAGTCCAGGGACCTCCAGAAGCTTTCGGGAACGACTCTTGAGAAGCCAAAACGAATGGTAAACAAGTGCAAGTGGTATAAACACAGACTCACCAAGTATATTTACTCACCGGTATAAAACATTGATTACTATCGGGGGAAGACCGCGTCTGTCTCTGGGGACAAGTTGGTGAGAGACGAATCAATCATGTTCTCAGTGTGTATTTTAATAAAAAATGAAACGATATATTATATGTATATATATATATATATACATATATGTATATGTATAAGTATCTCATCTGTCTTCCAATTCGAGACGTACGGAAAATGCGAAAATGTTGAAATGTTTCATGAAGAATTGTAACCTTCGAACAGATTATATTATAGCCGATAAAAAGATTGAGAACAATAGCGTGTAACCGATGTAAATTTCCATACGTGTTTTCAATACGTATTGTATCATTCGAATCGATCTATCCTAATATCGAAAGTCGATGGACTAGATAGATATCCTAGATACCCCGTAGCTTTTCGAGCTAGAATACATGACATCGTGAACTCGGAGTAAAGGTAGAGGTGAGCGGGTGACGGAGAAGAGGATGTTACGAGGAGGAGGGAATATGGTATAGATCACGTAGAGAGCAAAGTATCGGAGAATCGGTAAAGGTGAAAAGTCGTCTTTGCTTCGAAAAGGAGTGTGTTAATGGGTGCAGAATATTTGATCGTTTATCAGAGAGTTATTCGAAGAAGGTATTTTAGCTGAGCCGAGTTAAATCGTTGTCATCGTCATCGTCGTTGTCGTCGTTGTCGGGTTGTCGTCGTTTGCAACGGCTTCGCAAAACGTTCGCTTTCATAAGCGGATGTGCGCGGCGTGGCACGTCGAGACTGCGACGCAGAGACAGGCGCGTTCGGCTGATTCGGTGCTGCGATACACGAGTATCGATTCCTCGAAGTTTGGCAGTGCCGAGCAAAGGAGAAACATCGACGAGGGGTGTGGCCGTGGTGAGGAGTGCGTACAACATATACATGCATACATATATGCACAGAAATATATATATGGTACATAGACAACATATACGATGGTTACACAGACGCATCGATCACACGTAACATTTACAAACATATAGATGTGTATATATATATATATATGTATGTATGTATGCATGTATGTATGTACATATACACTCTGGTCTACACAGACACACAGACACATCGATCGGCAGTTTAATCTCAGCGAGGACACGCCGTGCGACGCGCCGGAAGAGGGCATGGCCCAAAGTCCTCTCTCGACTTTACCATCAGGATTCGTTCTCGAGACGATCCCATCCCCTCTCTCTCTCTCTCTCTCTCTCTTTCTTTCTTTCTTTCTTTCTCTTTCTTTCTCTTTCTTTCTCTCCTTTTTCTTCTCTTTTCTCGAGAGCGACCTTTTCGACGTCTTCCTTTTTCACAAGAACCCTCCTCGTTCCAACGCATCACGATAGACTCCCAAAGCGTTCGAATTGCTCCGCTTACAAGACGAAGCATTCAACGCTATTAACGCGTTTACATAAATCTGGCCTATGTTCATCGTCATGCTCCTTTCGTATTGATATCAGAATGAACTCATTGTCATAGTTTTTTATAGTCGGTTTTACCCTCTTGTTGATTTATGATATTGGATATGATATTGGAAATGTCAGAACTATGAAACTTTTTATTTATCTTTAATGTTCCTCTGGATAATATAGTACCATAGAGTTTATGTAAGAGAACTCGTTGTTTTATACATGTCTATATTAACTAAAATGAACTTTTGTTCGATAATAGACGGGTACATACTTTCGCATTAGAAATAATTTATTTTTATTATTATCCTTAATATTATCTGGATAAAAGTAGAATTTATATAAGAGAATTTGTTATTTAATAGTTTTCTATATCTCACTTTTATCATTTTTATCAAAGAAATTTTCTTCGATAATACACAGACGTATTATTGGAAAGGAAAAAAAAAAAAAAATACTTTTATAGTTATTCAGTCTATTTTGAATATAACAAAGACCAGAAATCGTATAATAGAATTTTTTGTATAACATTTTTCTATAACGTACTATTTTTCTTAACCAAAAAAAAAAAAAAAAAAGAAAAAAAAAAGAAAAAAGAAAGAAAGAAGAGAAAAAGGGTAGATTTTCTTTAATAACAAATGTATTTACTTTCCAAAAAGGGATTCACGTCTCTGACCTTTGGGGAAAAGTACAAATATACGATAGCAACGTTAGTCCATCGAAACTAACCATATTTTCTCTTTCGTCGAGGACAGTTTAAGCTAAGCAGGCTTAGATCCTGCCCCGTTGTCGGACGAACGTCGTAGTTGTAGCTTCCGAGAGAAAAAGAGTTGGGGAGAGGGACGAGAAAAGGGTGAGAAAGGGACGGAAGAGTCTGTGAGTATTCGATGTGACGCATATATACATAGGTACACACGCATAAAACACATGCGAAATGATGAGGATGCGAGGGTGGGGACGAGGTAGGACGTTGTAGAGGACAAGGAAGGGATACATAGAGAGGGAGAGTAGTACACACGTCTCTCTCTCTCTCTCTCTCTCTCTCTCTCTTCCTCTCTTCATCTTTCTCTTTTTCTCTCTCAGTTTCTCTCTCACTTTTTGTCTATATATGTATATATGAAAGAGAGAGAGAGAGAGAGAGAGAGAGAGAGAGAGAGAGAGAGAGAGAGAGAGAAAATCTGCGTTGGAATTAATGCCGCGAATCCGATGGATCGAGTTACCCGTAGCTCGTTTTGAGTTTTTTACATCTCGAATTTAATCCAGAGAATGGGGGAAAAAAATAGGGGACGTCGCCAAAGAGACAAGGTCACGAGCGACTCCCCATTGCAAATCTTCCTTCCGTTTCTGAGTTCTGTCAAGAGAAAATATTGACGCTGATACTACTATGCGTTTAGTAATACGCGTTTGGAACACAAGGAAAATTATCAAACGAATATAGTCATTGAAATTGTATCGATAATCGTTATATTTATTATACGCGCGACGTACATAATTCGTATATATTCTTCGTTTCAACGATATCGTCAAATCTTCTTTTCTTTTTATTTTCTTTTAATTATTTATCATCTTCTTTCTTTCCTTTCAGGAATCTCTAAATCTTGCTTTTATCAACGATCGATCTTTTAAAAATGATCACGTTGCAAACGTAACACGCGATTCATATATTTTTTGTTTAAATAAGATCGTCAAATCTACTTCTTTCTTTTAAGATTCCCAATCTTTTTTCTCTCTCTTTTTTTTTTTTTTTTTTTTTTTAATGATCGATCCTTCTTTCTTTCCTTTCTTTTTTTCCTTCTTTATCTCTTCGCGATAGAAAAAGGATTCGAATTCTCCTTGGAAGCTCATCGAAGCAGAAAAGCGTACACGCGTGCCCTATCTCGTACGAAAATCGGCGACCTCGATGGACTTCGGTCAAAGCGGACGATCGTCGCTCGCATTAATCGCTCTCGTCCGCTCGTTCGTTTTACGAGTCTCTCCTGCATTCGTGTGCGTTCATACCGACCGACGCGTATATCTGAATTCTGTCTGCCGGTTGGTTGGTCGGTTGGTCGGTCGGTTGGTCGGTTGGTTGCTTGGTTGCTCGCTTGCTTTGCCGATCGTTCGCTCTCATCAATAATTCAGCGAGCTCGAAGCGAGAAACTCTCGAAAACAAGGTGAAAAGATACGACTCCTCCCTCTCTGTCTCTCTCTCTCTCTCTCTCTCTTTCTCTTTCTTTCTTTCTATTTTACAAATCGGCACACACAACACAACGAGTTACCTAACACTCTTATTCGCATACGATTGCATTTCGATCGGCACGCTTGGTAATCGATAACGACCGATGCGTATGCATCTTGCGTATGTATGTATGTATTCGTACGCGTATCAACGATCTTCCTATTCTTCTTATTCCCTCTCTTATTCCTCTTCTCTCAACGTCTTTTGTCGTCGCTTCTCGTCTCGCGGCTATTGCGAAACGAGGTCATTCCGGCTCGACCGGATCGTTCGAATCCGACGTATTTCGTGCGATTCGAAACGACTGAGAATCTTCGTCTCTCTTTTTCTCTTTCTCTTTATCTCTCTCTCTCTCTCTCTCTCTCTCTCTCTCTCTTTCTCAGATTTCTTCAAAGAGACAGTTAAGAAGGAGACGTGCACCCTGTGCATCGTCTGGTCGTTTCGAGATACGAGATCTCGTTTTCTCGAACGCATATTCGCCCCTTTTGCTAACTTTATTCTTCTTTTATTTTGTTTTATTTCATTTTATTTTATTTTTTCTCTTTTTTCGCCTCTTATTTTTCTTCTTTCTTTCCTTTTTTCTTCTTTTTCTTCTTCTTTTATTCACAAATTTGAGTACCTCGCTTTTTTATTCCTTACTTTTGTTGACTCGAAAGTAATCGCGCGAATCAATGGAATAATTTGGAGAAATGAAAAGAGATAAAATAAGATGAAATATAATATAATGTTTCTGTCATTCACGACCTTAACGACCTTTCGCGATCGTTCGAAGGTATAACTCGTAAGGACATTGTGGCCTGAGAACGAGTCGAGTGGATCATACAGATTCCAATCCAGTTTCGACAATGCGAAGAGTCAAGCCACGTCTAATTTACTAATTTAAGCATAATTGCCTTCTCGGAAGGGGCAGACGAAATATATTGAGTTAGGGCCAACGATATATATATATATATATATATATATATATATATATATATAAATATGATACGTTTATATATATAAAGGTCACAACAATTAACGCGTATCGTATTGTTTCATTCGTCGGATGTATCATATTAAAAAATATTAATTATACGTTAATATTAATATTTATCGAAGAATTATAGTAACGTATGTAAGCGAAAGAAAATTTTCGGATTAGAAATCTCTCGGAGACTCGATAGCTCGATCCAAAGGTTTTTCATTGTTTCTGTTGCATCGTCGCTACCAAAAGGGCAAAGTAACTTTCGCGTTCTCTTAGTTTCTTACTCACTCTCTCACTCACTTACTTACTTACTTAGTTACTTACTTACTTACTTACTTACTTACATATGTAACGTATGTACGTACATAACTATGTATGTAGATCGTACATAGTCACTTACGTGAGAAGCGCTCGCTCGAGTTATGCTTGCGTTTCGTCGTTTCTCTGTCCGTGGGCACGAGCGTGAGACTCTCCGTTCTGTTCTCCGCATTAGATTGGATCTAATTTTCCAATAGAGAGACCTACCGTTGGCGTGCGCGTTACTGATATTATCGTGCGTCACATCTCTACCGTCCCTTACGTCAAATTAGTTAGATCTCTCTAATATCGCGTGTCCTATATTACCGGACAACGAAATTTGACCGAGTCATCTTTTCGAATGAAACATTTTTCGACAGAATAACGTTCCGCATTTATCTTCTTTATTTTCCTTTTGTTTTTGTGCTTAATGAAAAAAGAGAAAAGAAAAAAAAAAAGAAAAGAAAAAGAAGCAGAAAGAAAACAAAAAAAAGAAAAGAAAGAAAGATAATAGTAAAATGATCGAACGTTTAGAAAAAATATGATAAGAAAAAAAAATGTCGATAGTCGTTATTTGAATGTAATGGTAGAACTGTTGAGTGACACTCGACAAATGTTTCAATACATCGAATTTATATACGAGAATTCATGCGTTCGTTCGTTTGCACGTTAGCAAAGGCAGTTTATCATTCCCCGAGAATCGAGCAAGTGCGTTGAACCAAGGAACGATCCAACGATGAATCGTCATTAGGCAGACCGGCCGGACCTAACGACTTCATTGGGAAACGAGACGCACTGGCCCAGATATCGATGCAAATGCGTTTCACGCCTTTTATCGGAAGGCGCGACGCCTCCGGCACTTTGACCAATCGACACCGCGACATCCACCGAGATTGACTTTAACGACTCGAGAAATATACTCGTTATATACGTATGTACATATATATTTAATCCGCGTATAACGCAGTACTTAAACAAAACTGTTTCGATACAACGCGGTCTTGAAAATTTGCGATTTTTATTTACATATTACTTTACATATCTTTAAAAATAAATACGCCTGTTGGTTTTTAATCTCTCTTTGTATCACTTGAATTAGATGAAAGGATGTTCCTGTTTTTCCTCGGGTCGATGTTCATATGATTAAAAAAAAAAAAAAAAAAAAAGGAAGAAGAAGAAATGATAAAAAAGAAGTTTGGATATTAATCCCGTTTTTTCTATTAAATTGGAATCTCGCATAATGCGATTTATTTATTATTACGAGGGTTATCTGTATATACATGTATGTATATGTACGAAGGGGATGAAGAAGAGATCGTTAAAAAAATCATTAGTTTTCATTTTGGCCGTAGATATATATCTAGCGCGTACAAATAATCTTCATAATTTCTATAACAAGAGAAAAAGATATTTGTACTTTTCATAATCAATCAAAAAGAAAAAAGACAAAGAGGTAGAAAAAAAGGAAAAGAAAAAGAAGTGGAGATTCGCTTTAATGTTACAAAGATATGCACAAAATCTTTCCAAGATGGCGCTGCTCTCGAGCGATTCATTTTTATGTCAAGCCTGCGGGATCCACGAAGATCTTATCTCTGAAAGAATGTGGCTTGACGTAAGGGAAGGGCCGAGTTTCTGCTGGAAAATAAACATCAAAGAATACGAATAAAACGAACTCGGATCTCATTCTCGTTAGGTGGACGTAACGTTAATCGTCATGCTGTTATTATAAATAACTTCGAATAACTTAGATTTCTGGAAATTTTGCTTAATACGCACACGCATATATTCTTCGTAAAGTTTATCCTCTTATCGATAAATGAAGTCTTCGATGACGTTATTCTATACGTTGTTTATCTCATTCGTGATTGCATTTTTGATTTCGAATAAGCGACATACAGAGAAATAAATTATGTATACACTTGTCTGGGTAGTTTAAATTCGTTTCAAATATATCTCTATCTCTCGCTCTTTCTTTCTTTCTTTCTTTCTTTCTTTCTTTCTCTCTTTCTCTCTTTCTCTCTTTCTCTCTTTTGAATTTCTTTTAACTCGAGTTAAAGGTACGACGAATTGGGCTTGGTCCAGTATCAAGGGTGAAAATCTTAGCTTGTCGTTATGTCGCGAGAACAAGTAACGAGCCTGTTAAATGCTCCTCTCGCGAGCGTGAAAATAAGCAACGAAGTCCGCGGCGATCTTCGCATCTCGAGGTGAGATCTTAAAAAATTCATTCGAAAAGATAAATTCACCCCTTTCGCGCGGAGTTAACTCGTTTATTTTTATCCACCACATGGATGACTTTCAAACTGGGAATTGATGTTTCCGGTGACGTATCTCTATTTATCTCAATCGTATGACATTTTTAGTTCGCTAAACGACATCTCTGTTTTTTGTTTTGTTCTTTTTTTTTTTTTAAAAAAAGATTTTTTTTTTTTTATAAAGAACCTTAAAAGTTTGTTAATTCTTTTCGAGTCGAAAAATTAAAAAAATAAAAAAAATAAAAATAAAAAGAAATAAAGAGAAAAAAAAAACAAAAAAGAAAGAAGAAAGGAGACTCTGTTTATAATAAATTATATTGATTTCTTTATCGTATATTCTCTATAAAGAGAGTTAAGAGAGACTTTGGAATAAAAGAGAAGCAATGCAACGTTATAAGCGATCGCTGATCTATGCGAAGGAGAGCCCTATTGTGCGAATTTAGTTAGATGCATCGTGACAGATGCACTCTTTCCTTTTCTTTATCTCTCTCTTTCTCTCTTCCTATCCAATCGACAACGCGTCTCGTTTAGACCTACAACATCGTTCTAACAAACGACAAACAAATTAATTGTACGCGAGAAACGATTCGCTTGTCTAATATAAAATAGACAGCTCTGCTTCTTTTTGTCAATAGATTATCTGCATACATGATTTATTCCTATTAAGATTTTTCCCCTTTTTCATTGATTTTTATTTCATCATTATTAAATTACCGTTATATAAATACGTATCGTGATAATCAACGATCAATTAAATTTTTATATAATTTTAAACTTCGCGTACGTTTATATGTCTATATGTATATATACTAAATATAAATATTAAAATATAATCTATGTATAATAAATATAAAGAAAAAAAAGATTAACTTAGGAAATAAAAAAAATTAATTTTAGATAAGAAAAAAGAAAGAGAAAGAGAGAAAGAGAAGAGACTCTTGCATATCCCTCCTCACCCCTATTCTCGTTCACTCGGGGGATATTAAGCTCTATATTGTTTCCTTTTGGTAGGGTAAATGGCACTGCTAAAGATAGCAACAACGACGGTGGTAGAATTAGCAGCGGCATCTCTGTATCAATTAGATGCGGTATAATATACCAGGAAACGCCGAACAATTATTGTTGTCTGGCCCACATATTGTACATGAGACATAGCAGAGCCTGCTGCAGAACCGCGACGTTCCTCGTGCCATCGTTCATTTGCCTTCATTGCCCTTTGACGAGACAACTTTTCTCTTTCTTATCAGCGTACATTCGCATTTTTCCTTTATTTTAATCGTCCAATTACCGATCGCCTTCCGCGTACGAAGCTATCACTGTTTATATTTTAAATTTACGCTTCCCAACGAGGACTCAAGTTCAAAATTCGCTTCGACGAGTTTTATTAAAAATTTACTTAAATAATTTTTATTTTTGCCATAAATATTGAAAATAGAATTCTGTCTATAATGATATATAGAATACAATACTTACGAATTTTTTTTTTTATGTTATTTTAAAGTATTATAATACTAGTATATAGGGCTATAAAATTAATATAAATAAATTGTACTAACCCGCGTTAATTGTTACAAAAATAGCAAATTGTAATAGTAATACATAGATATATTACTATTAAAAAAAATTTAGTACGATATAACATTCATATGTATTCCATATACTTTCCATATATTTCTCTATATATCCCAAGTAATATTATAGCATTTAATGATCAAATTTATCGCATTTAAAAATGAAATTTTGCATATGCAATTATGATCGAAAAATTAATAGATATTTTATATTGTATTTCAATTTATAATTAATGATCACATTCTGTTTATTAAAAAATGGAAATTTTTTGTTCGTTTGTTTAAATTAATGTAGTATAAATAAGAAAGATGATTTCATCCCTTCGGATGTTGACACTATCCCGTGTTCCGTTTCAAAGATTACGAGCTGAGAGAGTTACCGAGAGACACGGATAGACCTCGTTATCCTTTCACTTATGAGAGAACGCGACTATCCTTACCGTCGCTCTATTGATTCCTATGCGGGGTGCCCAAGGTCGGATTGCCCTGCCGAAGGTCAATCTACATTCGCCATAGAACCGAGCACCGAGATCCTTTCATTTATGATAATGTTACGATTCTAACTGCTGGAACAAGTGCTACGTTGCGGTTTGTGAAAGAAAAAAGAAAGGAGAATTAAAAATAGAAAAAAAAGAAATAGAAAAAAGATAAAAAGGAAGAAAAAAAAGGAAATAAAAATAAAAGAACGTTACGGAACACCTTCGCGGATATTGACATCGACTTTGAAACGGTACTATGTGTGTGCAATTAGTACACATATATAATATACGTACATACATACGTATAGTTCGTAGAGTCATAATGTGATACGAACTGGAAAGAGTTCCGTGTATATTTTTTTAAATCATTTCTCTCTTTTCTTTTCTTTCTTTTTTTTTTTTTTTTTTTTACATTTAGATATTTAATTATTGTATAATACAAAAAATTTTTTTCTCCTTAATTTCTTATGTGATCATTTTATTTTTTTAATTATTAACGATTCTTCATTTTATTGTTCACGATCTTTACGAGTTACTGACTTTATAGAATATACGGATAGAAATTGGGGGAAAAAAAAAAGAAAAGTATCGACATAATCGTATCGACGGAACAAGGAAGAGGAAAATGTTTTACGATATTATCGATTCATCGATTTCGCCAGACACGAAACAGTATTTAACTTACTACGCGTACAACGTTATACGTGATCTCGTACGATGCCAAAACGTGAAACTATTTCGTATCTCGTAGCCTCGCCTTTCATCGATCGATCCTATGACTTCCGTGTGGATAGATCGATTTTACTCGTCTAATCTAACTCGATCCTTCCCCCCTCCCCCCCTCCCAATATCTTATTATTTTGTTCCACAAATTTTAAAGAACGACCAACCATTTTGACAGTCTATCTCGATGACAATAAATTTTACAATGACAGAAAGAAACGATTAGAAAATAATTAGAATTGAAAGATATTCCAAGTAGGAAGGACTTCAAATTGAATTCGTTAGAAAATCGTTTTTAACGATCTTTCTTTGTAAAATCATATTAATGTTTTTTTTTTCTTTTTTTTTTTTTAATCCATTGATTTTAGAATTGTAAAAGTTTTGGATTTTAATACAGAGGGTTCCGTTCGTCGGCCAATAGAAGATTCTGATGACGGTGTTCGTCTAACGGTACCTTTGACTCCTCGATCGTCTTCGTCTTCGAGTCTGCTTGCTCTACGTTGGCGAGACCAACCGCGTAGTATACGTCCTATTACGTCCTCTCTTCTTCCTCTTCCTCCTCCTCCTCCTCCTCCTCCTCCTCCTCCTCCTCCTCTCTTCTCCTCTCCTCCTTCCTTCTCTTTTCTCCTCTCCCTCTCTCTCTCTTCCACCCCCTCTCCTCAATCTTCTCCTACTCTTCTTCATCCCTCGCTTCCCGTAACGCAAGCACGTCGTCGGTGATACGCGTTTCAGGATGTACCTACCTGTGTATATGTATGTATGTTACTACATATGTACGTATACCTATGTATCGCGACGACATGACGAGAAACGAATAATAATGGAATCGCGAAAACGTTTACGCGAAACACTTTCCGTTCGGTCTTTATTTCCTTCTTTTCATTTTTTCTTTCTTTTTTATTTTCTTCTTTCCTTTTTCTTTTTTCTTTTCTTTTCTTTTCCTATTTTTTTTTTTGCGCTGTTCGTTCACTCGATCGAAACTTTTGTGAAATTTTTATCGACGAGCTAATACCTTTACCGTTGTTTTTCTTTCTTTTCTTTGCTTCTTTATATTTATATTTATATTTATATATATATATATATATATATATATATACATATATATATTTTCTTTTCTTTTCTTTAAATAATACAATATCTTGTAGTAGTATAGATTACGAGTAATTTTCAACCCCGACAAAAATTTATTTCTATTCATTCATTTAGTTTTGTTTATCTATTTGATCGAATCATTCATGAAAATCGTGCCAATGAATTAATTCCATTTTACTTTATTTTATTTTTTTCACAAAGAGGGAGAGAGTAAAACGTTAGTATATACATAAGAAATATTGTTATATAAACATTAATTTTGTATGTGTGTGTGTATGACATTGTGATATATTCATAAATCATGACAATCAACTCTGACGAAATTGATTTGCTTGTTTTTTATTAGTGAGAGCTGTCCTTTCACTTGATCGGAAGATTTAGTGAAATTTTTTTCAATGAGTTAAATTCTCAATGAGAGATGCTTCTTTTCCTTTTTTTTTTTTTTTAAGAGTAGTACATTAGTATAGATTATTAAATTATATATATATATATATATAAATTATATATATACATACATAAGTAAATGCATATTTATAATACATGACATTGATATATCAATAAATTCTAAAAATGATCAAGTAAATGTTCAAGTTTTGATCTATCATATAAAGATCAATACGATTTCGAGGAGATCGAATCGGGTTTTAATAAGATTTCTATTCGTGGCAACGGTCTTAAGTGGGTACACGACGGAACGCACGGAGTCTGAAGTAATCGTGAAAGTTGTAGTTCCGTCGACATCGATGAAAGTACAAGCATGACGGGATTACGGTTAGTATACGATCTCTACGGCACTTATCGATCACCTAGAGAGACGTAATCGTTCGAATATCTCTCGTCGCAGCGTCAACCTTCTAAAATATGTATACATATGTATGTATACGTGTACATAGATCGTGATATGTGAGACTCTCTTTATCGTATGTCAAACTCCGTATAATTGTTAAATGTTCACAGCTTGTTAACTGCCTGTACACACGCATGGGAACTCGTGTATATTTTTTTTCTTCTCTTTTTTTTTCCTTTTGTCTAGATCAAGATATTCCATTTTTACGAATACTTCGACTTCTCTTTTTTCTTTTTCGACGATAAACGACAAGGCACATCGAATAAATTTTCAAAGATTTTTTATTATGTCATTAATTACGCATATCATTTTTTTCTTGTACTTTTTATTTATTTATTTATTTTCTTTCCTTTTTTTTTAAGTATTATTTCGAGAAAACCACGAGAAATTAACTGGCACGTTTCGTCTTCCAAAGCGGAAATCTCGATAACGACGACAATGACGACAATGACGACGACGACGACGACGACGGAGTAACGTCGAGTTTTCGAGAAGAAAGATGTTTCCTGCGGTTGAAGAGAGATAGACACAGAGACATTCTACACCGCAAAGGACAATATCGACCATTACGAAAATTGAATTCTCGCGGCATTCGAGAGATCGAGCGCGACCTCTTGATTCGAGCGCGGGAAGATACTTTCGATTTCGAATATTTCGCGTTAAAGGGATTTGTCCATTCATTTTCTATCAATTTTCTCTTATAATATAAATACATATACTGTTAACCTTTAAATACGTATGTAAGTATGTGTATGTTTATTTAAAAGCATGCATTTAACTAACAAACACGTTTTCATATCGCTCAACGTAATTTTCCAAGATGATTATAATCGAACATAGCGCGTGATAACCTATTAACGCCGATCTTAACCGATCTTAACCGATCTTAACCGATTTTAACCGATCGTATCATCATCGTAAAGAAATATTTACAAATTTCTTCATCACAATTGAAACGTGTTTGAATTTTGAAAACGAAACGTAAAAAAGAAAAATAGAACAAAAGTGAGTATTAGAGAATACTAGTAGAGAAAATCGGTCGGTTAGAAGGACGAGGCTCTTAGAGATGGCCCTTTTGTGTCGTGTGGAAGGGTAAACCAGGGAAGAAAGAAAGAAAGAAAGAAAGAAAGAAAGAAAGAAAGAGGGTGAGAAGGAGTACGGGCAGTCGATTACAGTGTCGAAACGAGTGAGAGCAGAGTGGAGCATCTCCGACCAGTTTCGGAGGAGGTTGAAGGGGAGAGGGCCTTCGAGAACGTGCGCGCGCGCGACGTTCTCCCTACGAAAGAGAAAGAGAAAGAGAGAAAGAGAAAAGCGAAGACGGAGGAGGCGAAAGCCGAGTTTGAGTTTCGGTTTCGTTCGTTTCGCGCCTGCTCCGCCGAGCGGTCGGCGGCGGGAGTCGAGAGTGAGTGTGTCTGAGAGTGACAGAGAGAGAGAGAGAGAGAGAGAGAGAGAGAGAGAGAGAGGCGAGTAATGGAGAAGGAGCGAGCGAGCTAGCGAGTGAGCGAGAGAGTGAGTGAGTGAGAGAGTGAGAGAGAGAGGGCGAACGCGCTCTGCTCCCAATAACGACTCTCGCCCTCGGTCAGTCGCGCGCGAACCGCGGAGCCGCGAGCATCTCCTCGTCTCTCTCGCTCCGCAGGCGGAGAGATTCCGGCGTTTCTCTCTCGGAAGAGAGAGAGAGAGGGAGAGGGAGCACACGCACGTGTGCATGGTAAGGTGCGTTCATTAATAGGTGTCCTCTCATTTTTTTTTTTTTTTCTCTAAAAGTCTATTGACGATATATTAGAAATTGAGAGAAAAATTATCCTCGATTAATACGCGTCATAGTAATCGAGTTCGAGGGTCCGAGTGTACACGGGTTTTTTGAAGAGGATGAGAAGAGAGAGACAGAGGGAGGACGTACAAGAAGAAGAAGAAGAAGAAGAAGAGGAGGAGAAGAAAGAAGGGAGAAAAAAATAGATCGACGAGACAGATCGATCGTTATGATACTTGCGTGAAAAAAGAAAAGTGTTATAGGTGAATTTGAAAAAAGAGCGAGTTTGAAATTGAGAGGAAAGAAGAAGAAAACGAAGAAGACGTAGAAGTAAAAGAGGAAGAGGAAGAGGAAGAGAGTAGTGTGGCGTCTTTTCTTCGACACGACGCACAACAGGGAGACGAAATATTAAAGGTATGATATGAATAGGTTAGGAATATCACGAAACATAACTGGCCTTTAAATTGTTTATTCTTTTATTTTTCTTTTTTTTTTTTTTTTCTTTCTCTTTTTTATTTCTCCTTGCGCGAGATCACTGCTGCTTAGATTCTTTTAAGCTATATACATATACTGACCGAGCCAAAAGAAATAGGAGAGAGAAATATAGAATCAACGACGCGACTAGGAACGTACGTACGCGCGCACACACCCGGTAGAACAAGAGAGAAACAGAGAGAGAGAGAAAGAGAGAGAAAGAGACAGATAGGCAAACAGACAGACAGACGGATAGACAGACAGATAGAGAAAGAGAGAAAGAGAGACAGATAGAGAAAAAGAGAAAGAGAGAGAGAGAGAGAGAGAGAGAGACCAAAGCAAGTAGATTGCTACTGGACGGAAAGGCTGCGTGCGTGCGTGCGGAGAAGCGCGCGAGAAATAGCGGCCGACTCTCTTGCTATTTTCGAGCCCGCCAAATATCTCTCTCTCTCTCTCTCTCTCCCTCCCTCTTTCTCTCTCTCTCTCTCTCTCTCTCTATTTGTGTGCGCGCGCGGGCGAGCTCGACCGCGAGAGTGCATCCACTCCTCCACTCGCTCCATATGACAGGTAAGAGTCAACTCCACCTACGTTCTTCTTCTACACCTACTATCCTCGTCGTCCTCGTCGTCCTCGTCGTCATTATTATCCTTTTGATGTCGTAACCATCACTATCTATGACTATTTAACATTGATTACGTCCTACACACCTGCGCGCGCGCGTGCGTGCGTCCATGGCTGCGTGTATGCGTGCGTATTTGTATCTACGTTTTACATCTTTATTTTCAATGTGTGTCCTCTATTTCTGTAACTGTCTATCTCTTTCTGTCTATCTGTCTTTCTTTCTTTCTCTCTCTCTCTCTCTCTCTCTCTCTCTCTCTCTCTCTCTCTCTCTCTCTCTCTCTTTTTCTCTCTGTCGTCTTTCCGTCCGTCTGTGTATTTATTTCCAAAAGTACATAACACGTATTCGTAGTGTGTGTTGTTTGATCTATCGGAACTCGAATCGTGCGGCCTAAAGCCGCTTATCGACCTCCATCTCCCTATCTTTCCTCCCACTTCGATCTGTGTCACGTTCAAGGTCCCGAGCCCGTATCAGGTTTTCTCGACTTTCTCCGCTACGTAGAGCCGAGCGCGACCGAGCGAACATCGCCGAGGCGCTTTATTGATCGAGCTCTGTCCTTTCGGTTTTTACCAACCTATTTCCTTCCTCGGCTCGTTCCTTTCTTTTCGTTTCGACGACCAGGACAGACGTCCGCGCCGTCTTATTTATTCTCTTGGTCTTTTCCATGGATAATCCACTTAGAAACTTATACGTTATTTCGTCTTCTACGATCGGTTATATCATTCGAACGTTTGTCGTCTGTTAAGGGATGATATTAGAATTTTTGAGTCTAAATTTTTATTTTATCAAGTATATATATATATATATATATATATATATATATATGAATTTAGAGATATTTTTTTTTTTTATAGGAAACTTAGTAGTAGAATAAACGTATTTACGATTCGACGTTTGTGTCTTTCGTTTAGCAGCTAAATGATAATCGTATAAATTTTGGATAGTTTGTTTTTATTAAATTTACAGAAAATGTATGTAGTTTAGATATTTTATCTATATGAAATTAATATTCGATTAGAAATCTGTTTGCGATTTAAAAGAAATATATATATATATATATGATAACTAATCTTTAGTTAATGTTTATATAATGTATTTGAGTTTCTCATTAATGTAGAAATTTTTCAGAAGTGAAAACATGTTTTTCTTTCCTTTTTTTTCTCTCTTTTAACGGCGTGCATCATGGAATTTCGTTGAACGATAAAACGTCATTAAGATAAAAAAAAAAAGTCGCTTTCGATAAGGTACATATACTTAACGCGTACTTAAAATTCGGCGAGAAAGAAGAGAATTTTTGAAGGTCCGTCGTGTGGACGGCGCCGTGATTCGCCTTATCCTTTGCTTTCGCGTATAATTCGGTGCTTAAAAAGAACGTGATCGGCAAGTCGGAGCCGGTCCATGCGTCATCGACGCATGCCGTGGAAAAAGAGGAAGAAAAAGGAGGAAGAAAATACGAGTTTCGTGTACCTGCCACTCCGTTCCCTTCCTTTCCTCTACTTCTTCCCCCACCAACTTCATCTTCTTCTTCTTCTTCTTCTTCTTCTTCTTCTTCTTCTTCTTCTTTTTCTTCTCTTCTTCTTTTTCTTCTCTTCTTCTACCTCCATCTTAGCCATGTGCCAGCCAAAATTCTCTTTAGACTACTAAAGTGTTCCACCATTTTCGCAAGGTATTTGAAAAGTATATATAAAAGAAATATTTCACAATTTAAAAATTATATTATAATTTTACGTTTAAAAATAGAATTATAAGTTTACACTTGAGAATAATATTTTTTAAATTTTCTTTAGTTTGTTCAAAAATTTAAGACATGTATAATATATTTTATAGGAAAGGAGTTATCATTTTTAATATACGTATATTTTATCTGAAATACGTGTAATACGTTTTGTACGAAAAAGTGTTATCAGTTTAAATATATATTTCATGTTATATATTTTATACGAAAAATTTCACAAGTTTCAGTATATATTTTGTACAGAATATGTATAATATGTTTTATATGAAAAAAGTTATCGTTTTTAATATATGCATATTATATACAAAATATGTAATTTATCTTATACAATAAAGTTATCATTTTTAATATTCATTTTATGTAAAATGTCTATCATATATTTTATATGAAAAGGAAAAAAAAAAGTTATCATTATTTTTTTATTTATTTATTTTTTATTTCTTTTCGTATAAAATTTTTTCACGTGCAAAAATTTTGTGATCCTAAATTTCGTACTGAAAGCAATTTGTAAATTTTTAAAAAGATTTTATACACTTGTTCCTTTTATTTATTTATTTATTTATTTATTTATTTATCTTTTTTTTTATTTTTGTATAAAATCTAGACAAATTTAGATAATCATTTATTTTCTTTCACATCGCTCGAATAACAACTTTTTGTAAGTAACACTAACTTATTTTTTTAACTTCAATTTAAAAGCTTAAAAATAGAGTATTATTCATATGTTGTTGCTTCAACGTGTTAATAACAGAGTAATAGTGGGAAGAGGGAAAATAGAAAGGAAGAAAAGAAGACAAAGTAAAAAAAGAAAAGTAATAAATAGGTATATATTTTGTCATTGTACATTAAATCTCGCATTGTGAGTCACTTTAAGTCCGTTACTGTAGTTAGAAGCACGCCGTGTTAATAATCCGTTAGAGGTTTAGGCATTTGTAGAAAAATTCTAAACTACTGTAAACGTGTACGTGGTACCGTTGACATTTGCAAAACTGTCGAAGAAAAAAAGAGGACAGTTTGGTTCTCTCCATCTCTCTCTCTCTCTCTCTCTCTCTCTCTCTCTCTCTCTCTCTCTCTCTCTCTCTCTTTCTCTGTGTCTCAATAGATTCCTTATACGAATTACATTGAATTTGCACGTGTGATAAAACGTATAGATACGAATTTTAGATATGTACCTACATACATACATACATATATATACATGCATACATGCATACATACATCTAAATTTACCTCTGCGTATGGACGATGTGTTGAAAATAATATAATTATATGTAAATAAAAATCGAACGATGGATAAGCAAGAAAATGTTTATCTTTTTCAATGACGAACGATTTCTCTTTCAAAACGTTCCTCTTTCGATGTTCGTCTCTTCGTTTTCGCAGTTTACTTGCTTATGCTGCTAGACAGAACGAAAGCTGTCTAAGATCGTTTCGAACTTACATATATGTATTTATGTATGTATGTACATATATGTATATAGAGATACCATGTTCAACGTGCCGCAGATACTAAAGCTACCGGCAGGTACCGTTAACACTCTCAGTGTAGATTCTTCGTGCTAACTTAAAACCGAAATAACTCGATGAATATTCATTTTGGAAGTGGCCACATTGTAAATAAAACGTCGTGAAAATAAACTGACAGAAACCGTAACGAGTTAGTACGAGCGAGAAGAACATTTTTGGGAAGGTATCAATCTCGGTCATTTTGCGAAAGAAAGAAAGAAAGAAAGAAAGAAAGAAAGAAAAAGAGAAAGAAAAAAGAGAGAGATAGAGAAAGAAATCTTAAGGAATATTACGAGGAGAGAACGAGCAAAAAATCCTTAAACGAGTCCTCAAAAGTTTCAAGGTGATTTTCAAAACTAATTACCTATCCCGAAGAATTTTTATTCAGGCTTTCGTTTTCAGGTTTGTAACTGTACGAGTTAGGCTTTATCGTTTTGCAAAATCTGCACATTATATTAACGCTATAAGAAGTCTCAAAAAATAGTAATCATTTTGATTTTCATTCATTTTTAAACCACATAAGAACTACTGGCCCAACTTGTATCGAATATCAACAGATCAAAGTTTTATTAGATAATACCAATGGCAAACGATGAACGACGAACGACGAACGAATTTTTTATTTGCTTCGATTTTTTTTCTATCTTTTCTTTTCTTTTTTTTTTTTTTCTTTTTTTAATCTCGCGAAGAAAAAGAGATAGGAGTATAGGATATCGAAAGTGCATCGATGTATCTCGTATTCCGTTGGAGAATCCCGTATGACCGACGGTTACATATGTAGGCACATGCCAAGAATATAATCATTATCGTTCGGTAAGTGGTAACTTTGAGTTATTACATTGTCGCTTACGATTGGCGGGCACGTGATTTACGTGGTCACGCGACTCGAAGCGTTGGAATTTCAATGATTGTTCGGACTTACTATTTCCCTCTGTTTGTCCTTTTCCTCCCTCACCCCTCTATCTTTCTTTTTCTTTCTGTCTCTCTCTCACACACACACACACATATACACACAGACGCGTATACAGGCACGCACGCACGCATACATTTATCTTTTTATCTTCGTTAAAAGTCGTTATTAACATTTACCTGTCGTCGGTATTACGTGACATCATGTAATTACATAAAAGTTATTAAAAATTCATAAAGGTCTATGAGTTAAAAAATTCAACGACACAATTGACTTTTTCTGTTTTATTTATTTTTTTTCTTTTTCCTTTTCCTTTCGATTCGAATTTCTTCCGATTGGCCAAACTATTCGTCCTCGTCTGGTATTTACTACTGTCGTTGTAATTCTAATGCGCGGTTAGAGAAGGTCGAAGATCGATTAAGCTGGCTTAGAATCGAAGATAAATGACAACTAGCTAGCGAGAAGTTTGACCTTGGTCCTCTTCGCTCATTCGTCGCAGTCGTAGTCGTAGTCGTCCGTACCTTGAGGAACGTTCGTTTCCATTATGGGTTTTTCTCGTTTACTTAACGCGTAATACGCCGTGTGTCGCTCGAACGTTTTCTTTCTCTAACGTATGACGTTAGATAGATATTTATTTGCCTTGACTTAGGTGAAACGTTGAATTCATTGAAGACGAAAAATCCATTGACTTTCGCGTTAAAACAAATATTTGATTTTTCGATCTATCGTTTAATAGTTGGAAGGATATATCAGTGTCGTCTAATCAAGACATTTGGATTTTGAGATTTTTTAGAAAAATGATCGTCGATGAAAATAATTTATTAGATACATTGATACATATGTATGTATGTTATAAATATTATTAGAAAAGGTGTCATTTGGTCCATACTTTCGCTCTCATTAACGAACTATAATTTTCTAAATTCTCTTTCACTAAACCGGTTATATTCGTATCGATCGAGTGCGCATAACGCTCGCTCGTTCGTTATTATCATTCGCGTGCCGGTCAGCCTTTAAATAACTGAAATTCCCTCCCGCGAGAGAAGTTAGTCTCTCGCTTATCTCAACGCGCCACCACGCTACCCTATCGTACCATCTATGATTACACTCTACTCTGTAATATGGTATTATGTATGATCGGCTTACGTGTGACACGCTGAAAAATAGAGAAAACACTTTCTTCCGTTCTACTTACTTTCTTCATTTATTTTTTGCTCTTGCTCGTTATCTATCCTTCGTTGCATTATTTTATTTATTTATTATCCTTCATTGTAATAGATAACGACTGTAAAGTACTACTACCAGTAGTAGTAGTAGTAGTAGTAGTAGTAGTAGTAGTAGTAGTAGTAGTAGTAGTAGTTGGACTAAACCACATTCTCATATGCGACGTAATTATTTTCTAATTTTCATCATTCAATCTATTCTCTTTTTATATTACAAAGTAATGAAAACAGAAAGAAACAAAATACGTTGCACTCATCTTCAACATTTTTACATCGTAGAAAAAAATGGATACACGCACAAGAGGAGGATTGTTGTTAGCGCATGAATCGTCTTCTTTTTTTTCTCTTTTTATTTATTTCGTTTTTCCTTAAATTATTTTTTATTTACATTCTTTTTCTAATGAGAAATAATAAAGTTTCGAAGGGAGTGCAATAGCTTGGGTGGTCTTGAAAAGCATTAACCAGTCGTACGGTGTAAGTACGTACGTACGTACGTACGATGCCGATGTGAAGCAAGCTTAAAAGCTCCGCACACCGGCCGCAAGCGTCATTAGCCAAATAACTGCGGCGGTCCACGTACGTTATTCCCTTTTCTTCTTATTACCAACAAGAGGATTCGTACGCAGTCATGAGATCACGCCGTTACCAGTGACTTTTCGAAGTTAACAGAAAGAAAGAAAGAAAGAAAGAAAAAAATAATACCAAAAAAAAAAACAAAAACCAAATAAATAAAATAAAATAAAATAAATAAAAGAAAAGGAAAGGAAAGGAAAGGAAAGAAAAGAAGAAGCGGAGCCGCAAAGCCGAGACTTTTTTTGAGAAAAAGATTGCATCGTCTGCTTCTTCTCGGTCCCTTCTCTGCGGTTGCGGCATGCCATGTAATTTCGATGCTCGCGTATAAAGAATATGTTAACGCTAAATTGTTCTGCCATTCTGTGTTCCCTTCTGTACCTGTCTTTATTTAGGTCCTCCCTGTGTATTCGTTCGGTCTCTGTTCAGTATCAGTTTCGTATCCTGCCTCTATATCGGACCTGTTTTAGTCGAGAGACCGACCGTGTCTGTGTCTTATGTCTATGTCCCTCTCGTGATTCTCTTTCTGTCTTGATTTTAATGCGTTCCTATTCTGGACCTATTCCAATTCTGAGTTTGTCTCTTTCTCTTATACACCTATTGATATTCCCGTCCTGTCATTGTGCACCGTTCTATCTCGATCTTAAATTTTTCTTATATTAGATCTGATCTGAAATCCTGAATCTGTCTGGGTGTTATACCTGCGCGATCTACTTGTTATTTCATTGGTCCGTCTATATATTGATCTTAATTTATTCTTATGTTAGATCTAATCCAATTCCGAATCTGTTTGGTTCATACATCTCTCTCTCTCTCTCTCTCTCTCTCTCTCTCTCTCTCTCTCTCTTTTTGTTTCTTTCTTCTCTCTGTCTTGGTCTCGATCTTAATCTATCCCTATCATAGATCCTGTTCTAATCCAGAGTCCCTCCCTCCCTATCGTCTCTCTATTTCTATCCTATGGATATCACCTATTTCCACTTTATTTCTTATTTCAACCCATTTCTCTTGATCAAATAATCCTTTCTCGAAATACCCATGTTGCTACGTACTATCATTTATCAAAAACATCACGAAGCTTTCTATCACGGATCACCGAGCAAACGGAAGTAATTAGGAAATGAGAAAGCATATAATAATCGTTTCGCCCTCCTTCAAAGCCTTGACGAAAGTTCAGATCGAGCAAAAGCGCAGATTCATAAGACTGCTGGAATTGCGTAAAAAGTTACTGGCAAGTACGGCAAAAGGCCTTAATCGCAGCTAGCAAACGTTAGCGCTGACGCTTCGTGTAAAACGTGCGAGTAGACCGCTAACGCTCGTAAATCATTCGTGGGTCGCATACGTTTCGTTCGTATTTCAACGGGTTCCTGCAAGAGACACGAGTATTGCCATTCCCTCATTCCCAGCACTTTATATAAATGTCTCATACGAATCTGGTCGAACGCGTTCCTCTAATTTCTTTCGATCTTTCCTGTTTTCTCTCTCTCTCTCTCTCTCTCTCTCTCTCTCTCTCTCTCTCTCTCTCTCTCTCTTTCTCTCTCTCTATATCTTTTTCTCTTTTTCCCACCCCTTTTTAATTTCTTCTTATTCTCGCACTAGTACCACCTTGTACGATCGTCTCAATAACAAGTAATTAGTCCAGTCTCCTTTACTCTTATCTCTTGGGATATGTTAATTAAAAGCAAAAAAAAAAAAAAGAAGAAAGAAATTAAAAACCAGTACTATCCATAAAAGAATATTAAAAATCTAATGGACAAATTTATTATTAACATTTCAAGAATCTCATAAGTTAATCTTATCCAACATTGATTTTATATATACGTATGCCATACGTATTTATCTGTTGCTTGAAATTAATTTTGTAAATAGTAATAATAAAAGAAGAAAAAGAAAATAATAATAATAATAATAATAATAATAATAATAATAGATCTATATCCATGTATTAAAAGAATGTTAAAACTCTATAGACTAACTTTATTATTAACGTTTTAAGAGTGTCATAAATTAATCTCGTTTAACATTTGATATACATGCTTACGCATAATGTATCTATAATCTAAAATCAATCTTATAAATACTAATTAAAAAAAAAAAAAAAACATAAATAAAAAATAAAATACCCGTACCTATACATTAAAAAAAAAAAAAATATCAAAAAATCTATCGATCAACTTCATTATTAACGTTACACAGCAGTCCCATAAATTAATCAGTCAATTAACATTGATTTTATGTACGTACCATCTATACCTATATATCTTGTTAATTTAAACCAATATTATAAATACTGTTAATTTAAACCAATATTATAAATAATGTTGTAATTTCTTAAATGTCAGAATGGTATTCGTTGGATCTATCGTAAGATCGTAGAAATAAATAGGAATAATCGAAAGAGATTTTAATGATTACAATCGTTCGATCTCATACGATCTAGCTATGGTTTAATCCTTAGCAATCCTTAGACGGGCAAACTCGTAATCGGAAGCTACGTACGACCTACGAACGTCTATAGAGCCGTTCTAGAGAGGCACATAAAACGTAGGTACACGCGATGAATCACGAACACGATATTTCCTAAGTGCTCGCACGGGCCGATGCGTGTTCTTGAACCCCAGGAGAGCCGAGGAGTCCAAGGTTGTGGGAGTAGTAGTTTCTCTTTCTTTCTCTTGCTTTCTTTCTCTCTCTCTCTCTCTCTTTCTTTCTTTCTCTTTCGATCTATCTATCTCTTTCTCTCTTTCTCTTGAAGTAGATAAAGTGAACGAGATTCGAACTGGTCGCACGACGTAGTCGTGAGCCTAAGCTCAGTACAGTAGTCGTATTCTAGATGTACTTCTCGCAAAGCTGCCCTTTTCTCTCTCTCTCTCTCTCTCTCTCTCTCTTTCTTTATATATATATATATATATATATATATATATATATATTTCGTCTATGTAGATATCTGTACGTATACCTATATATGTACCTGCTTCGTGTCGTATCTAAGCAGCCTCTAGGTTGCTAGATCGAAGAGCCACGATCCATAGAAAACGATTTCTTATTCGTGTTTAGTCCTCGCGAGTTCTAACCTCCTATTGTCCTCTCTCTCTCTCTCTCTCTCTCTCTCTCTATATATATATATATATATATATATATATATATATATATATATATTTCTCTTTCTATCTCTATCTTTATCTCTATTTCTATCCCTATTTCATATACACAGACGCAAACTTCTAGATGAGATTCCCTATATTTCTTTACCTTTTCTATCAAGGATAAAAAGGATAAAAGAGAAATCCGATAGAGTATCCTTGACTTGTACCTTAAAAGAATCCTCTGGAGTTAACGATTACAAACTAAACGAATAAAATTGATTTAATACTGCAGAAACAGAAATGCAGAAACGATCGGATTAGAAATTATTAGTAAAAGTATTCGTTTGTTATAACTTAATTAATTCATTTTTATGTGAAATCATTAGATTCTCTCGTTCGCTGTATAACGATATTTATTATTATCGAAGTTAACGCGAGATGAAGTAATACCGAAGAGAAAGACCGAGAGAGTGAGAAAAGAAAAGGATGTATATTCGTTGCTCGTTAATTTAAGGTGGCATAAATGGCATTAATGTTAGTGCGCAGGGGTGAAAAAGAGGAAGATAGAGATAGAGCAAGGAGAGCGGCTTCCTTCGAAGGCTCGTAAATTATCGGCGCACTTAGAAAGTGGTGAACTCACGGCAGGTGCTCTTTTCTTCTTTTTCTTTCTCTCTCTCGCTCTCTCTTTCTCTCTTCGTCCTTCGTTTCGTTCTCGAGATCTCTAATCTCCTATCACCAAACGATATTGCGATAGCTCGGCTATCTTTATTTACCGATTGATAAGCACAGATATATGTATGTGTGTGTGTATGTGTATATATAGATATATATATTTGTCTCTTTCTCCCTGAACTTCTCAAATTTTTTATGAAATGTTATTGTGCAGAAAAAAAAGGAGAAAATAAAGAATAGAAACGAAAATAAATAATAACGGTACTACCCTACTATAAAAGAACTTTTGTGCAACGTAGGTCCACCCCCGCATCACAACTCGTTCTGACTCATTTCCAGCGGCAACATTCGAGCCATTTCTTTTTCGTCGAAGGCTAAAAGCCACGAGAGCGATCCTTGATATCTGTTTTTAGCTTTTCGATGCTCTCGGCCGCTGCACTTCGTCGCTTCTTTCATCGTCCTAACGGCAAAAGGGATTTCGACTATAATTAGATCGTTATAGTCGTATAAAATCTTCACGGTACGGGGATCAGAGAAAGATGGTTTACGAATATCGGAAAAGGAGAGAATCAAAAGAAAAGAAAAAGAGAAAAAGAGAGAGAGAGAGAGAGAAAGAAATCAAAATACGCCAAACAAATATTGTTTTATTGTTTTTGTCGTCTCACAAAAACTAGCACATTCTAAAATATATATACTTTTTTTTTTATTTTTAATATAATACAAAATGGATCCAAGAGTCTTTTGAACGAACCAATAAAGTTCCTAAAAAATTAATTACTCTTTCTCGTAACATTTCAGGCTCATATTTAAGCTTGTAGTTTTGTCATCTAGGCTTGTAGTTTTACAATTTGAGAGAAGAGATTAGTTCAGAAAATCTCGTAGTAATAAAAAATAGTAATTGGTTTTTAAAATCACTTAGGAAATTTTGACCCGCTGAATATTGTATTTTATTATTATCTATTATTTTTTACTAATCACAATATTTTATAGTTGTTCAAATTCTGTACAAGATAAACAAAAGTAGAATATTCCAAGCACCATTTGTACGGTTTTTCAAATGCAAATTTCATCGATAGGAAATCGTTTGTTATCGCATGCTCGATTTTTTACCTCGAAGCATATCTATGTATCTATATATATGTATGCATTTATGCATATATATATATATATATATATATATATATATATATATATGAATGTGTGAAAGAGAAGGGGTAAGGAAAAAGGAGAAGAAGCTAATGCCACGGTTTCAGAATTCCGAGAAGTTCGAGAAGGAGAAAATAGCTGAACGCGGGGAGAGAACGAATGCAGCCATTTTTACGACACGAATAATTATATCTTATCCGTGACGACCCGTGGCCTCGCGCATTTCGAGGAAAAACAAGCTTCGCGATTCGAATGACATTGCAACGCCAGAACCAAAAAACAAGATGGCTCATTCACAAAGCTAAACAGAAAGAAAGAGAGAGAAAGAGAGAGAGAGAGAGAGAGAGAGAGAGAGAGAGAGAGAGAGAGACAAAAAATCATATTAGTTTAAATGCCTCTTTTTGTTAAATAAAAAAAAAGGAAGATAGAAGATACGATCAAAGTCCAACTTTTGCAAATACATACGTAAAATTTTTGTCGAATTCGAAAAGGAAGATTGCAGAGAGAATCGAATTAGTCTTTCTTCAATAACATTTTTACCGTGCCAAAAGTGCAGTGAAAATTTATTGCTGGAAAGGGTAAGTTGGGGTGGGGATTGGCTGGGGGTATAAAGACTCTTTCTTCGATAACCAACCGTAACATTACGCGCGCATTCTGCAATAAGAACGAGAATGACGCATGCGCAGAGCTATGAAATCGATAGAGATATATAGGTTAACCTCTACCTACAAACTCGGAGAAACGAAGTACACGTTTAACGAACACGTAGAACGTAAAGAAAATAATCAAAAAATCGAATGGAAATACATTTATACAGACGAACATACGTACATAATGGGTTAGATATTTTACAAACGATAACAATTTTTTTCTTTTTTCGTTTATATATGTATTTCTAAATTTAAATCTTACTTTATCTGATCATTATAGAAATCTCATTCATTTTAACGATAAGACGTCGTTTTACGATAAAAATATGACCTTCCAAAATCATTTCAGTTCACTCACTGTACCTAGAGATATGCATTTTTTCAGAAAGGAAAAAGGGCTTAAATATATGTATATGTATATATATATATTTGTACGTATATGGAACATATATAAAACATATATACATATATAAAAAAAGAGAAAGATTAAGTTCTCTTATCTCGGTAGAGTCGCACAAGAAAGTGCACCGTTAAAGCGCACGTTGAGAGAACGCGAAAGGTCGTTGGTCGTGCTCGAGAGCGCATTAAGAAGGCGATAAGACATTAAGAACGATAAGGGCAACATTGTCACTGACAGTTATACACGCATCGTCCTCGAAGATTCGTTCTCTTTTTTTCTTCTTTTTTCTCTCTTTCTTTCTCCCTCTCTCTCTCTCTCTTGTATTCTTTGCCTGTCCATCACTTTATATCTTTTTTTTCTTTCTCTTTTTCTCGTTGACCCGACACGCCATTACGTTTTTCATCCTGTATCCTACTCTTCAATTCTCATTCATAAAAGTAACCTTCGCTTATGCTCGATTACGTGCATAAGAACGAATTTATAGTTCTAGTTATAGTATATGTATATATATATATATATATATATACACATACACGCACGAATAAAATTGAAAATTTTTCATTTGGCCGATATTTAGCATTAAGTTAAAGTGTTTTCCTTTTGTTTCCTTTTAAAAATAAAACCAGTATCAACTGCATCGGAATATTCGTATTTTATTGACGATTCTTATCAATTCGGTGACATCGTATTGAATATCCCAAAGCAAAGTATAAATATTATTGCACACGGTCGTTCCACGATTTACTTATAAACGAGATAAAAACGATCCCAGATGTGTTCTCGACTTATCTCAGATCGAAGAACGAGAATTGGAAAAAATGTTTGAGAACTAAGTGACGCGAGAGTTTAATATTATCATCGTTGCACGTGTTTGGGAAGATTGGTTAAAGAAAAAAAGGAAAGGAAAAGGATGAAATATATTCGATATATTAGAAAATTCGTTCGAATAAATATTATCTATGACGATCGAAACGATCGACAATTTGGATAAGAAACGATTATCAAAGATAATTTATTTTCAAGGTAGATCGAAACTTTAATAAATGGCTGCGATCTGTGTTGCTTATGAGCACTAGAGGACACCCGTTAGATGGCGAATAAAGCGTGCGATACATTTTTCCACTTTCTCCGAGACTGAGATTGCGCGAAGCCTTGGGGAAAACACCGCGAGACAAAACTCGACTTCGTTTCATTCGGCATACATGGTGACCGAGAAACGGCAGCCATTTTTCAAGCGCATACGTTTTATTATTACTCTCGAGATATAATCCTTCTATAATTTCTCTCTCCAAAAAAAGAAAGAAAAAAAGAATATGAATTATTTCGTTCGCGTTTCCAGTTCCCTCTTTCTTTCTGTTTCTTTTTCTTTCTCTTTTTCTTTTCTTTCACTTTTTTTGTTCTCTTCTCATTTATTATTCAATATTTATAATTTTAAAGGAGGATAAGTCGGAACTTATATATTTACCGACTTGCAAATTTTTAATTTTATTGCACTGAATTTTTGTTTGTTCTAAAAAGTAATATTTTCACGATAAAACTTACAATAAGAAAAGTTAGATTTCTCCTTCTCTTCTTCTTTGTTTTTTGGAATCATCGTTATAATTTATATAGGAAAGGAAAAATTATTTTATTAGCGAACGAGATGCGACAATTTATTTGCGACGTTCTCTCGTGGAACGATGAGGATTTTTCGTTGGAAAAAGCCGATATATTGGTCTATCGATCGAAGTATTTTTAGTATGCGGATAAAATGATGACCGGTGCTCGTCACCATTTTTTTTTTCCGCGAATAACCTACATAATCAAAGTAGAGCAACTGAGAATCGTCTCTGTCTCCGTCTCCGTCTCCGTCTCCGTCTCCGTCGTTGTCATCGTCGTCGTTGTCGTCGTCGTCGTCGTTGTTGTTGTCGTTGTTGTTAAGGGATCGTTGGCTCGTTAGACGCAAGGCTGTTTGCATCGACTCAAAGTCGTTGACCTACTCACGTCGACTTGTTTCCGCGCGAACGCTCGGCCGCGTCCTTGCGATCGTCATCGTCATCATCATCATCATCATCATCATCATCATCATCATCTTCATTCTCATCATCCCCATCGTCAAAGACGTCAACGTCGTCGTTGTCAGAAACGTTACTATTATATACAAACGATGAACTTCTATTTCTATTACGATTTTCAACAATTTTAGATGGCTAAAAATTTCCCGATAATTTTTATTTTAAGATTAACGTTCACCTGGATCGATCGATACGAAAAAGATTTTGATTTAAATTTAACCGGGTACGTAAATATCTACATACATATATATATATATATATATATATATATATATATATAAACATTAATGTTCTAAGTTATAGGACGTTCTTGCAGTACGCGTGGAGAGATAGATATGTATGCGTGGCGTTTCGCAAGTGGTTTATGAAAATGCGCGTACTCCGCGTTATTATTAACATACTACCGTGGGTAACGCATTAAAAGTCGAAGTTTCGATACCACTAAGGAAATTTATGAGATACGTGCGTGCAGTAGTTATATATATATATATATATATACACACACACGCACACGCATATATATATATACATATTCCACGTATTATCGTATATCTCGATCGTGTTTCTCTTTTTTGAAACGAACGCGAAAGAAACGGATATAAAAATTGAAAAAGAAAAAGGAAAACAGAAAAGTAAAAAAAAAAAAAAATGATAGCATCATTAGCGCAAGTCGGAGTGGAATTATTTTCCAGTTCTGATAATATTTTTCAATGGAGGAGAGGACACGATAGGTGGGTGGAGAGGGCGAGAAGAAAGAAATAGTACGAGTCAACGAGGTGAAATAGTGCTAGAGATGCTTGAGGCAAACCACATGACCTGAACTCTGTGGATTGGTGTCAAATCGGTAACTAGCGACGTTCTACTTGAAAAATACAACGGAACGAAGCCTCGAGTGTTTTTACCGTCGATGCGCGTGCAACGCAATGGAGTAGGAGAATTTATTCTTTTTTCTTTTTGTTTGTTTGTTCTTATTTGTTTTCGTTTTTTTTCTTCTTCTTTCTCTAAGTTTTGCTCTTACCTTTTTGCTCCTTCCCTTCTTTTTCTTAGATAAATCGATCGACGATAATTAGCACGAGATTTTTCTTTTAAGACTCCCTTCGCGTCGTGCATCGATTTTAACGATTAAAATAGCAGATATAAATTCTCATACTTGATTGCAGAATTGTATCGTTATCAATCGATTATTTATTTTATCATTGTACGGAGATTTAAATCGTAGATTTGTATTATCGTCGATCGAAGAAGAGAAAAACAATAAAAGAAAAGGAAAAGAAGAAACAAGCAAGGACATAAAAATATTTCGCATTGTAACATTAAAATCTAGCTAAGCGTTGGAGTCATTTTTTCTTTCCTTTTTTTTTTTCTGCTTTAATTTCTTGCATTTTTCCTCAACGATATCTTTATCGCTATCTTTTCTCTTGGTATCTTTATCCAAAAGATAAACTTCCCTCGTCCCAGATTCGTAAATTGCGTTGTCGACGTTGAAACTTTTAATTACACGACCGTCCTATATGCATATACGAGCACATAGGACACAACAAGAATGTTACTAGTATAATTTGAAAATTTTTTTCTCCCTTTTTTTTTTTTTTTTTTTAACTTTGAAAATGAAATTTATACATCAAAGGAAGAAAGAAAAAACAGCGAATGAATTTTTCTAATTGCCGTCGTAAACGTAATAGGTTCTTTTTCGTACTCGTATCGTTTCGTAATAATCGAGAACAAATTTTTCAGATCATAATCGTGACTTTTCGATGATGCAAAAAAAAGAAAAAGAAAAAAAGATGTCCCCGTAAGAACGATCCTTCCCTATAAATTTTTCATTCCATTTATTGACTGGCTCGAAGTTAAATGAACATATTTTAGCGAGAGAACCACTGCTCGTTCCCATTTCTCCTTTCAGTAGTCACTCGTTGGATCGGCGCTCGCGTAACGGCAACGAAAGTGCTCTGACGACGATATCGACCTCTTCCTCCTCCTCCAACCTCCTCCAACCTCCTTCAACCTCCTAGTCACGATCAAAAGATTCTCAATAATACATTAACAATAATCTCGTTTTACTAAATCGTTCGAATACATTTCGAACTTTTACATTCTTCTTAACCATTAATTTACATCTTTGTACATGATCGTGTTTGTATCTGATCGTTATCAAGAGAATCATATTTTATTAAATCT